>NW_017732045.1:626937-644934 GCF_001890085.2 Hipposideros armiger | reverse complement strand
GACAGCAACTTGTCTGTTCCCCTTCCCCCAATTCACCAGTGCTGTTCCCATCCCCAATTCTCTAATAAAAAATCTTAAAAAAGCAACAAACTTGTATAGCTGCTTCTCCTGCTGTCTATATTAATAAGAGGAAGACCTTTTCAGCACAAAGCTAAGGTTCTTTCAAGACGTTTTGGAGGCTCCTCTCCACTACGGGGAGCATCTCTGATATTCTGTTACCCCTTTTACCTTCCTCCCATTCAGAATTACTGACTAATCCCTTAGATGCATTTTGTACTTTTATATGGTGCTTTAATCATTCCCTTCCTGCTGCTCTCTAGTCTAAATGCTGTTCCCTGTGTATTTATATACGGCTTCTCATTTAAATCACACTCACGCTACTTATTCTGCAGAGTGGCTTGTTCTCTGTGTCAGGTTGGTAGCTTTTTCCTCTGGGCTTCACAGTCCTGTGGAAGACCGCAGGCAGGGTCATCTCATTTGATGCAATGTATATGAAAGCAGTAACTTGAATCATTGTACAAGTTTTAAATGTTAGTGATAACATTTACAACACTTTATACAACTTTTAATGTGTCGGTGTACTTTCTTTTTCAGTTGTATTTTTTAAAAACAAAAAATATGGTAGACACAATATATAAAGCTCTATACTTTTGATGAGCATTTTTAATTGTCACAGGTCTCATTGAGTAGATGTATCATAATTTACCTATTCCTATCCTATTGAGCATTTAAGATTATTTCAGTTTTTCATTGTTAAAAATAAAGTCACAATGAACATCTTTGGATGTATATTTTTGCATTTTAGATTATTTTCTTAGAGCAAATTCCCAGGAGTTGAATTCTTAGGCACATGGATAAAGAAGATTTTTCCTACTCTGGGTACATACCTTGTCCCATTGCTTTCCAGGGGAGTTGTAACAGTTTGCTCTCCCACCAGTTTATAATACTGGAAATCTGCAGTAACAAACTTATTTATTTTGAGGCCTTACTTCATTCCTTTGTGGTGAGCTTTCCAAGTTGGATTGACCTGAAGTAAATTGGTTCAGTTCCCAAGTAAAATTTCCCTTTGTCAGAAACTTTATGATTCATTTTAAAACTGGGGATATAGAGGAAATAAGAAAAGCTTTGTCAGAGAGGGAATAAAAGGGTTAGTTTTATAATGTCCACATCTAGATGAATATTAATCAGTGAACTGCATATTGAATGAATTGACTTTTCTTCCATTCAGTAACAAGAGTTATCTTTTAAAAAATCTCTTGAATGTTATTTGGAATTGTAAAGCTTAATAGCTCTACTGGATTTCACAACACTCAAATTAAATGCAGTCAATTTTAAGTGTGTAAACATGACTAAATTGGAATTCTAGGTAAATTGAATCATAATCCATACTTGGAGTATAAAATTGGCTTCTACAAAGTTTTTCGTGTTACGAGAAGTTTAACTTTTTCAAAGAAAATACAAAATTGAGAAAATTTGGGATTTTCTTTTTTTTTTTATTCCAGATCACATTGTATTTGTGATTTTTAACAGAAACTTCCAAGCTTCCTTTCTGTATTTTAATGGTACAGGCAGATATACTTAAAGAAATTTAGTGAAATCCTCAGTAAATGATGACCAGGATTCTTTTCAGCCTTTTCTGTTTTTTCTCAGACTTAAATATATTTCAGTGTATCTCAGTCAAGTGAAGTGAAATGAAAGATTTGAACCATGTATCTGTTGCCTTCTAAAATGGTCTGGTTTTCTGTTGCTGCAGTCTATTTAGTGTTTTAGTGATGCTAATGTTATTGCACTTTTTTTTTTTCAGTCCTAAAACTTTCTAGTGGTAATAAATCTTATCCTGCATAGAAGTCCTCTAGGTCACCTAGCAGGGTGCAGTTGGTATTTGTTAATGACCATTGTCCTTTGCTCTCATTCATGACACTCAGTGACTTCATTGATGCTGCAGTAAGGCTTTTTCCCTTGGACTTCGCTCATTCTTTACACACTGGTAGATAATCTTAAACTGTAGCAGGAGGCAGCTAGCATCTAGGTTGGATCGGATTATCAATATGTAGCTATGTAGGTTTCCTTTATCTTCTGATCAGGCAAACACTTAACAGTCTTCCGCAAAGTAGCTAAGATATTAAAGCAAATCGCCCTTGAGTTTCCCACTTTCTGGCATCAGGGGTTGGTTGTATTGGACAGGAGGGTCTAATTGTCATTGCTGTCCATTGCGACACTACATCTGTGAGGGTGTCAAAGATGTGAAATGTTTGCTGGGTTCTCAGTTGTGTTATCAGGCTATTTGTGATCAAGTTCCATGTAGCAGATTTGATTTTGATGCAAATATTCAAATATAGAGCATTTTATAAATTCTAGCACATGGTGGCTTTTTATATAGCATGCATGTTTCATTTCTTACTATGATCTATAAACTCATTTAATTTATCCAGTTGCAGCTGTTGCACTATTTTTGTTGAAGCAGGCTTAAAAATCTGGCAGGAGACCTTCCTCTTTCTTGCTCTTTTCAATGTTGCAGTGCTATTTTGCACAACTGGTACTTTCTGGGTGGCTTCTTGACTTTTTTTAAAACTGAAAGCTTTCTCTAAAACTTTCCTCTGCCCAGCTGTGACCACTATTCCTGCAGGTGAACTGATAATACCAGGCTTGGTCACTGGGGTATTCAGAGATATACAAGTTAATAACCTAGAGATAAAGATGATAGTAGAAAATAGTACATCGAATTGACTTAAGACTCAGTGTGACCTCAATTCTTGTGCTACAGGATGGAAGTTTATTTTAATGTTTTCCTTCAAGTGTGCATGTGCCTTGTAAGGTGTCGAAAATGCAGTTTTTATTTGGAAGAAACCCCTCAGATCATCTTTTATTTATTTTTTTTTAGTGACCGTATATATCCACATTACACAAATGACAACATTTGTTCTCCCATTACCTAGCTGATTGCATTTTTTTCATGTGATAAAATGAGTGTTTTCAGTTACCTGTGAAATTTCAATTTTTTTGGTCGCTTAGAAATTTCTATTTGAGAGGTCACTGGAAAGTTTGTGAGTTGAAATAGGTTAAATTTATATAATCTCATTATTAATTTGGCTGATAATCTTGGAATTCCTGAAGTTTTATATTTAAAATAAAATTTTAGAACTGCTCTTCTCCAGCTCAGTGATTCTTAAAATTATTTGGTATTTGGCATGGGGTTATCCGCTTTTTTCAGTACAGTAAAGCCTTGGATTGTGAGTAACTTGGTTTGCGAGTGTTCTGCAAGATGAGCAAACATTTCTAATACGTTTTAACTTGGTAAACAAGCGCTGCCTTACAATACGAGTAGTTTCTTTCCGGAACAAATTATGCTCGCAAACCAAGGTATTACTGTAATTACTTTTCAGCATTCAGTACCTCAATGTATCTCTTAAAACAAGAGGTAATGCTTGATCTTAATGACCCTCTTGAAAATGGACACTTCCGGGGGAAATAAAGTCCTTTATTTGTTTTATTGAAGCCTTATGAATGGTTATCCTATCTGCAGCTGTAGTGTTTTAAAATCTGATTTCTTAACTTAGACAAACTACAGCTAATGACTTACTTTTCAGATGTTACTTTGCAGTTAGTTGGTGGCTTAGAGTCAGAAATAAGCTTCAAGGAGAGGCTGGTTAATTTCCATTTCTCAAAGCAGGAATTCCTTTTTTGTGTGTTTGTTTGTTTGCTGTCTCTGATTTTTCAGCTTTGTAGCTATGTTTTGGTTTCACTGCTCCCTGACGAAGTCTGTCTCTTATTGCAAATATTAAGGATGATTTAGAAGAACTGAGGTTATTGAGCTTTATGGGCTAGCTATCCTGGCATTTCTCTCTGTGGATAGTAATCTAGAGTAAATGGATGAATCTTCTCAAATGCCATTGAGAGTTGCCAAGTGATGTGCTGACAGCTGGGCCTGACAGTGATGGCTCACCACTGGTCATTCCTGACCTGTCCCCTTCTCACCTCTGTCCCCTGTCACCACCCCTCCCCCAACAACAAAAATCTGGGAGGAATGCCTGTTCTCTTTTCAAAGGACAACTTGAATGTTCCCTACAGTTTTTCAGACAGAATGTTGACAGTGTCTCTTTGAACTTACTCATAAGGTTTTCTCTTTTATTGGGCTCTTTACCCTTCACACAGTTTTAAAATCCTCCTTGTGAACAGGCTGCACATCCCGTACAAGCCATCTTGCTCCGCTTCAAGCTGCAGCACATGTAGAAGCCACATTTGAGGCCCATAACTTCAGACATGACTATTCGGCATTGATCAGGTTGGCTATATGTTTAGAATTTGTCAGTTCCTTTGTCCATTTATTGCTTGGTTTTCAGTACCTTTTCTCTGTGTTTCAAAAGGGCTTTGTGTTCGTCCTGCCTTTATGTGTAATCCTACAGGGCAGCTCTCTGCTTTTTGTTCATCTCCTGCTCAAACAGTCTCTACAGGAGTGGAATTTGGTGTAAGACTTGCTTATAAAACGGGTATAGGCTCTTCTACTTGTTTCCATTTATTACAGACTTTATTTTATTTAATAGAGAAAGGTTTCCTTTGATTTTTTTGTTTTTCTTTAAGGTTTTCTAATTTTGAATTTTTAGAGATATAAAGGCTTCCAAGAAGAAAAGATATGGGGACAATAGTGTATTTTTGATGATTCCTTTTATTTTTTATTCTAGATCAGGGGTAAATATGGCTGGAAAAATACCTAAAACTAGACTCACAACTCTCAAATATCAGATAGTATCATGGTATGATGAGAGTGTACTGTACTTTAAAAAAAAAATGTTCTTGAGGATATTTTTATATAATTTAGGATGTTTAAAATATCCACATATTTTCATTTTCTTCTTACATTTTGACATTATTTCTGTTCCTTTCTTCCCCCTCAATGTTTTATTGATGCCATTTGTAGAAATTTACATGTTCTATTCTGTAATTGCCTATCCTGTAGGTCCTTTAACTGAAATCTATTGAGCAACTTTAAAATAAATTTTTAAAAAATTTATAAGAAGTGAATTTAAAGTTCATTACCTTAGTGCCATGAAAATCTATTTCAAATGAATTAGCCTGAATCTCGGGAAAAGACACCATGACCTGGTTGTAGACAAAATAAATACCTTCTCTACCAAAAGTATATTCTTAATATTGAGACCCAGGAGTTCTGTACGGCTCCAGCAGCCGAGGTCAGTGGGGTGTTTACAGCAAAGCGGGCTTCTGCCTCCCTCTCCTGGAACCTTTGCTCCTCTCTGAGTTCTAGAAGAGGATTACAAGATTTTTGTAAGGGAATGAATGGTCAGTAATTAAGTGAAAAACAGATAATGGGTCTTTAGGTCATTAATGCTAAATTAGTCCTGTTTTTATATATTAGAGACTTTTCTAATTTGTAATTATTTGAATTACATAATTCTGAGGTTGCTTTTCTGTGAATGAGACATATTTGAATCATCTCATTCATCTCACATACTTGTTTTTATGTATGCCCTTCCCCCCTTTATTTAAAAATAAAAAATTAGAAAAATTTTAAACCTGCAGGAAATTTGAGAGAATACTACAACATACCTGTTTTTAAAGATGTTTTGAGTAGTTTAATTATGTAATATAAAGTTAAAAATTTTAAATTATGCCAGTATTTTAGAGTTTAGAAAGTTTATTCTTCATGGTTTTTCCCTTTTTTACTGCTAAATTTAGTGTTTATTATGCTGTAGAAACCAATTTTATATGTATTGTTTTTTACTTTTTTTTTAAAATCGTTTCATGTTTTCTGAATGGCCTCCCTTTATGACAGCAAAACATTGGAAATCAAATAACAAACTTATTTCAACATAATTTTACCACACGAAATGACATTTTAATAAATACTATTTTTAGGATGAATTTTTATTTTATAAATACACATAGAGGTCTTGTACTTTACATCAACATTTGGGATTCTAATGTAAATGCTGAAATTAAGGATCAACATTCTTTTAACGTTCTATAATTAGCTCTCCTTTCTGAAGCTGAAATGAAGGAAGGTTAAAGACATTTCTCAACCATGTTGTAGCTTTCCACTTAAAAATCCTAACATCCAAACATTTAAAAACTACTGCTATTTACTGATTTCTTGATTGCTCCATATTTAGTCTGTGTGTTACTCTATTTTTTATGTGTAAATGTAGGAGTGTTTGCCTTACTCTAAAAATTTATATCTAAGTCCAGTAACATGTTTATGAAAGGTTTTAACAACTTGGGGAGAGTATGTATTGTAATGTAGAGTGTGCAAAAGAGGGAAACAATTGTATATTTATAGGGAAAAGGCTAAAAGGAAATACAGTATACCAAGCTGTTAATGAAGTAGGACAGTATGCGCGTATTTGTCTGCATGGTGGCTGCTTCTGTCTATAGAGCTGCAGATGGTCCCCCAGCAGCACAGCATCAGCTCTGTGCTGGCGACCTTTCCGCCCTTGGGGGCAACCACCGTCCTTCTGGGCACCGGTCCTGCCCCCTGCTTCCCAGGTAGGACCCCACACCTCAGAGGGCAGAATGCCCTTCACTGCTTTGCTCTAGCCGGGTCCTGCGTTTCTTTTTGTTTTCAGTGTAGGTGGCCTACCTTATCCTGTTGAAATCCTATCATATGGATAGAACTTCTGGATCACTCACTTTGTTGTTGTTTTTTTCTTTATACTGCTCTGGGCTGGTGTGTGTGTGTGTGTGTGTGTGTGTGTGTGTGTGTGTGTGTGTGTGTGTGTGTGTGTTGGTGTAGCTTCCATTTTTCATTGGAGAAATGCTTCCTTGCACTTAAGGCAGCTTTGCTTATTTAGAAGTGAAAGCTCTTTGGATTTATATGGCAAAGGCCTTAAGCTTATTTCCCCGATTCAGTTTCCTCTGTGGTCTGCGATGACACTTAAACAAGCTCTTGGTGTCCCTTTCTCCTGTTTGTTTCCCTGTGCTTTTATTGCTTCTAACAGGACCCCTCCCTCCTTCCCCCCAGCTCCACCCTGGGTGGCTTGCCAGGCTAACTACTTCATGATTGTTCCATGAAATACTTAATCCTGAAAAGTATGGGTTAGGATCAGAGGCCCTGAATCCAGACCGACTCCCTCTTCCACTATTTAATAATTGTGTAAGAAACAATAATAATTGCGTCAACTGTTGCCTTAGTTTCCACATCTGTAAGATGGGACAGTAATATTAGTTAACTCATAGGGTTAAATTGGCTAATACAGATCAGATGTATTAGTAAGCATTTCATAAAGGTTTAGTTAATTACTATTTGTTGCTTATGGTTCTTTGTACACACACACACACACACACACACACACACACTCACACACTCTCTCTCTCTCACACACACACTCATACACAGTTTTGGTGTGTATTTTCTAGCCCCTATTTAATTGTAAACTTTATTGAGGTATAATTGTAAAGCTTTATTGAGGTATAATTGACGAATAAACTATATTTAGGGTGTACAACATGATGATTTAATATATGTATACATTATGAAATGATTACCACATTCACACCATTTGTGTATGTGTGTGTGTGTGATAAAAACACTTAAGATCTCTTAGAAAATTGCAAGTATACAATACAGTATTAACTAGTCACCATGCTATACTATACATTAGAGCCACAGAACTTATTCATGTTATAACCGAATGTTTGTATCCTTTGACCACCATCTCATTCCATCCACCTGGCAAGTACCATTTTGCTTTCTGGTTCTAGGAGTTAGACTTTTTTAGATTCCACATATAAGTCAGATCATGCAGCGTTTGTCTTTCTGTTTCTGGCTTTTTTCACTTAGCAAAATGTTCCCGGTTTCATTCATGTCACAAATGGCAGGATTTCCTTTTTTTTATGGCTGAATAATACTACATTGCATATGTATGCCACATTATTTATCTGTCAACAGATAAATTGTTTCCATATCTTGGCTGTTGTGAATAATGCTGCAGTAAACATAGGAGTTCATATATCTCTTCGAGATAGTGATTTCATTTCCTTTGGATATGTACCCAGAAGTGGGATTGCTGGGTCATATGCTATTTCTATTTTCAATTTTTTGAGGAACTCCTATACTGTTTTTCATAATGGACGTACCAGTGTACATTCCCATCAATAGTATATAAGGGTTCCCTCTTCTCCACAGCTTTGCACTCCTTATCTCTTGTCTTGTTGATGATGGCCATCCTAATAGGTGTGAGGTGATACCTCCCTGTGGTTTTGATTTGCATTTCCTCCATGATTAGTGATGTTGAGCACCTTTTTGTATACCTGTTGGCTCTTTGTATCTCTTATTTGGAAAAATGTCTTTTCTGGTCCTTTGTCCATTTTTAATTGTGTTATTTGTTTTTTTGCTATTGAGTTAATTGTAAACTCCTTAATAGCAAGGATCATGCCAGTAAATCTTTACTGAAGCTAACTCCATAATTTTGGCATAATGTAGACAGTTATCTCAGATTCTGGGAGTAGAGCTTTAAGATGTCATTTGAATGAGATAAGGACTTAGAAATCAGCTCTTTTAAGACCATCTTAAAATGCTTTAATGAGGAGATAAAAATCACTGACACATCCTGTTATTTATGTTGGATCAGTATAGCCTTGTGTTGTTCATGGGTATAAAAACTTTTCCTGAATAAATGAATAAGACTTTGGCAAGAAGAAATCTTTGAAAGGTATAAAGGCTTATTTTCAAGTAAGCTCTAAATAGAAATGATAATCTGATCAAAAGTGAGAAGAATATTAAATGTACTAATGCTCAGACTTGAGAAAAAACTTGTTTTTCCAATTATCTTAACATTTGAAAATTTCATAGATGTTCTGTATTTGTTTGAGGAAGTCTACTAATCCTAGTTTTCAGAAAGTTTTTGTTATTATTGAGTGTTGAGAGTTTTTGTTAAAAGCTTTTTTCCACATTTATTGAAACAACCACATGGATTTGCTGCTTTATTCTGTTAATATGGTAAATTACATTAATTGATTTTCAAATGTTAAACTAACCTTGTACTTCTGGGATAAACCCTATTCATTCATGTCTTATGCTTTTTGTATATTACTGAGATTCAATTCTTAATACTTTGTGAAGGATTTTTGCATTTATCTTCTTTAGGAGATTATATATTATTTATTATTATTATTTTTTTGGGTAATGTCTGTTACCTTCTCCCTTCTCTACTCCGCTTCAGAAGCCAGCAGCTAAATGTGGCGTTCCCTCTCCACCCTCCCCTACACTTTCTCTCTGGCAAAACTGAACCGCTTCAATGAAAAAAACCTCTCCATACTGATATTTGGGGGTCCTCTTAATGAAAAGGTGACAGGCTGTCTATCCATGATCATTGTATGGAGAACCCCATCAATCAACAAACCTGCCACCCACGCTCAGCTTCTGAGCATTTGTTTAGTGTCTCAAGTTAAATACGAAGGATCACCCAGGGAGCACCAGATAGTGAAGAAAGCCTCAAAACGGAAAGAGAGAGAGGCCTGCAACAGATATCAGCTGACAAACAAACAGAAGGAATCAAGTGATGTAAGAAACAGAAGAAAACTAAAGAGCAAAATGGAAAAAAAGAATGAGAAGAGTAAAAGACACTGTGTTTGTTAAAAAAGAAAAAAAAAGACAGTGTTAGGAATAAAGAGTAGAGAACAAGAAAGCTTTTGGAAATTTAAAAATATCATAGTTGGAAAATAATTCCATGGACAGATTGGAAGATGAAATTGAAGAATATTGGGGCATTTTTAAAATCTAATTTTAGCTAAAATTTAAATCTGTGATTAATTGGTATTTATTTGTAACTATGAACATTTACTGTGTTGTTAAATTAACTATGAGGAAAAATATTCAGTAAGTGGATTTTTTTAGTTGAGGAAAAGGATGGGCTTGGTTACACATTGGCTGTTCATGAACAAATAGTGCCTGATGGGGATTATGGAGCAGTGGGTGTGTGTTTGGTGTTCTGGACACATTAGTGCAATATACATTGTTGACGGCCTTTCTCAAAATCCATAAGCAGCGATTGCAGACAGTGTTTCATGGGCTGAAGGCTGTGGAGTTTGCTGCCACTGCTCCAGTCCAGCTGGTACCCAATTATAGTATTGCCTAATCGCGTCACCTCTCTGATACTCATTTTCCTCATCTGTAATATGGGGATGGTGATAATAGGATCTATCGGATAGGGCTGTGATGACAATGAAAAGAAATAAAACTGATAAGTCACCTGATACAGTGGGCAGCATATTCTAAGTGCTCATTAAAAGGAGCTGTTGTTATAACATGTATATGCAGACAGTTGAGAAAAATATATATTGAAAAAGTAACACATACAACATTGGTGAAATTGTAGCCCAAGCTGTCCTGGGCTAATGAATGGTAGGTATCACTCACCAGACTGAAAGCTTCTTGTGCCAGAGAGTCTTTCACTAACATTCCCCAGTGCCCATCATTGTACCCGCCACTAAGAAACTGTGCAGAGGATGAATGCATGAATGAATGAGCCCCTTAGCTGTAACTTTCATTTGTGGTGCTGTACCCCAGTTCTGGTATCAGTCTTCTGATCATTAAAGACACAGAATATTAATGTGTTTATAGGAGTGAAGTTTTCATAAACTTAAATGTTGCATTTCACTTCCAGGCGTCGACTAGCAAGGGAAAAGTAACAGAACCATGGCTCAGTTTCCAACGCCTTTTGGTGGTAAGTGTTCAAAGATTTCACTCTTTTAATGTACTTTGGAACCACATTTTTAATAACTTAGTAGTATGTCAAATTTCAAGTATACTCATAAGTAGAGGGAATACTATAATTAACCCATCTTATGAGGACCCATCATATAGCTTCAGTGATTTTCAGCTCACGGCCAACATTGGTTCATCTGGGTTCTTTTGAAGCAGCTCTCAGGCATCATATCATTTCATCCACAAATATTTTAGGATGTGTTTCTAATAGATAAGAACACTTTTAAAGGTGTAATTACAATACCATTATCACACCTACAAAATTTATGGTAATTCCTTAATATCAACTATCAAGTCAGTGTTAAAATTTCCCCGATTTAGCCATTTTTTGGTTACAGTTTGTTTGTTCACGTCAGGATCCAAACAAGATACATACATTGCAGTTAGCTCATGTGTCTCCTAAGCGTCTTCATTAGTTCACTCCCCTTCCATTCCTGTGGTTTTTTTTGTTTTTTTTTCCCAATTTATTTGTTGAAGTGACTGGATCATTTGTTCTATACGGTTTTTGAAGCCTGGATTTGAAACATGACACTTTGATTTGCTTTAGTTTATCTTCTTAAAACATATCCATCTACATACAATATGTTTTTTAGGTCATTTTTCCTAACATTATTAAGTATTTTTTTTTCAAAGAGAGTGTGAGATGTTAATTAATTACTCTTGGCAGCTGTCTGATCCAGTCATGAAGAGAGCCAGAAAGCACAAAGCATCCTCCCCCTGATCACATCTGTAAAAGCCTCTGTGGGATTCTAGTACAGCAGCCTGGAAAGTTTTCAAAACCATTAGTGTTATTGTTTTATTTGTGTTTTGCTTTTGTCTTCCTTCTTACTTACTGGGCAAGTTTTGGGTTGTTTTTTTTTCTTTTGGTCTTGTGTTTGTTTATAGTTCCAGGGAAGAATTCTGACGGGCATTAAAAATCCCTTTTAGAATTTGCAGGACTATAAGGCCTGTGAGGAAACGGTCATACCTGTATCAGTCACCATTTTATCCCTGATATCTATCACAGTGCTTGGCACATTAATATGTTCCCTAAATAATGTTTCCAATGATTGAATTACCATTCTACATGTCACTGTCATATCAGACCCCACAGAGAGGTTAAATGTGATGCTTAGACATTTTGCTTTTGTGTTAGACATATTCACATTTTGTATGAAACATACATATTGTCTGTTCCCACCTTTTGGGAAAGTGTTTGAACTTTTGAAAGCCTTGTATCTATGTAATTAAAAATTGTTTTGGTAAATTTATTTGAGGAGACCTAGGACTCGGAAGTGTGAGAACATCTGGCAGACTTAGAGCTGAAACTGAAGGAGAACAAAAATTCCATTCTCTTTGGTTTGCCATTACTTTTTTCAAGGACCCCATTTTAAAACACAGTCTTAGTGAGGTATAATTTACATTTCATAAAATTCACTAGTTTTAACTATACAGTTGACTCAGTGGTTTTTAGTAAATTTACGAGTTGTGCAACCATCGTTATAATCCAATATCTAAATATTTTTAACAAATATGGAATTATGTAGGATTGCAAGGCCCAACTTTTTTTCATAAGTTGCACATATGGCATTTAAGACATCCGAAGATGCAGTTTTAAATTAGTCTATTGCTTAAGTTTTTGTAAATAAATGATGATGATTAACTTACTAGGTCTTCATACAATCCTGCTAACTATAGGATTATAGGACAGTTTTTATAAAAATAATTTGTGCCAATTTCTTTTTTTGGGGGAAGACAGCTACTTTACTCGTAATTTTCTAACTTTTTGTGTATAACTTCCAAGGACAAACAGGTATTAATTTATCAAATCATTTATAACATTGACAAACTCTTAAAGTACTATGGAAATAGTTTGTGTGAGCACCTTGTCTTTTTCTTTTTTCTTTTTTTCCTCATTGAATAATTTGTCTTTTCTTTGGATTGTAGGCAGCCTGGATATCTGGGCCATAACTGTAGAGGAAAGAGCAAAGCATGATCAACAGTTCCATAGTTTAAAGCCAATATCTGGATTTATTACTGGTAATTGGATCCGTATTTTTACATTTTTACTTCTCAGTAGTGCATATACCTGTGGAGAGAATCTATTATGCAAAGCTAAGGTGGGCACATGTGGCTGGGGGGGACATTGACGCATTTTGCCATCACCTGAGCTTGTATTTTTACAGTTGCTTTTCCTATGATGCATTCAAGCCTTGATTACAGTCTTCAATGGATGTCAAGCTACTTGTTCCCAGCATATCACTGATGGGAATTGGTTAAGATCAATGAACCACATTCTTTAAGTAGCACTGGGCGGTGGTCCTTGAGCTAAAACACTTGCTTAGTTCTGATCTTGAACTTGTTTGGGAAACTTAAATAAACTAACAAATTCTGAACATTAAAAAAAACAAAACACAAAAAACCACTCTTATTGTTGTGCCCCTAAAGTGCCTTTTGTACTTTGACTTTTCCGTTACTTTCCAGTTTGATTATTCTTTAGGAATTGGCTTTAGAAAAAAATGGGATCTAGATTTCTTGGGAGACTTGTTCTTGTGTTTGTCACACAGTTCTCTTTAATTTATTAATTCTTAATCATTGATGTGATTCTTTTAATAGTTGTTATTTATTCTCCGTAAATATATTAGAAGTACCCAAAATTTGAAGTAGATACCGGGAATGGCGAAGACCATTTTCAATAAAGTAGAAGTATGGGTCATTGTTTTCTTGAGGATCCCTGTAGATGTGCTTTGTCACATGTGCAACTGTTACCATCTTAGTTAATAGCACATCAATTAAAGTGTCTATCCCTGCAGATGGTATGCCCTTTTTGAGATGAGTTTTTAAAGTGTTAAGCTCTGAAGTCAATGCTGATGGATTCATTTTACTGTTGCTTTATAGACTTAGCCATTTGGCCTTTATCATGTATTCAATTCTGTATTTACAGGATTACCAGCCTTTTCTTATCTTTGCAATTTTGCTGTAAGTAGATTTCTGTTATTGTTCAGCTGTTGTTTTCTTCTGAAACTGTTTCCACTTCATTTCCAGGTGATCAAGCTAGAAACTTTTTTTTTCAATCTGGGTTACCTCAACCTGTTTTAGCACAGATATGGTAAGTTGGAACTTCACGTAAGCCAGTGGTAAAATAAAATATTCCAGTAATATAATTTCTTAAGATATAGAAGGAGAATTTATATCTCTAGTCTGAAATACGCTACTACTTCTTAACAGAGGAATACTTCTAAAACGTATCTTTCTAGTGTAGAGCTAAAAAAAAGTGGCGACATTTACAAGGTAACACTGTCCAAAAGTTGAATTTCCAGTTGAGAAACCTACATTTTTATATTTTCTCACTATTCAATTTAGCTTTATTCACAACACCCATTCCCATTTGAATGTCTCAGTTGTCTTTATTTATAATCTAATGCTTCTGTATCTCTCATTGAATAAATGGTAAAGGAACTATTTGAAGGTTAGTAGTGAAATAACCAGTGAAATAGTGAAATAACCAGTATTTATTACAATGTTGTACAAGGAGAATACATAATATATGTTGTTGAATTCCTTGATTAATTATCCCAAATAAGCATTAAATCTTTTAGACCATAGGAAAGAAAAAGAGTGAATAGCGAATATAGTTTGGGGTTCCAGGTTCATGACTTTGGGGAGCCATGCTGAATTCTGTTGTCAAAAAGCCACATTTTCCACAGTGTTTGGCTCTTACAGTTTCCCTGGTTTGTTATTATTGCAGAGGCTGCTTCCTACAGTAGAAAGCACGAGATTTGTAGTCACACACCTGGGTTTGAGTCCCAGCCACTCTACTTTCTGTCTTTAAGATTTGGAACGTGTATTTATCCTCTCTAACCTCAGTTTTCTAATCTAGAAAATGGGAAGACTTACATTTTCCTTATAGACCTAAGAGGATTAGGAGAGAAACTGTATATAAAGGACTTAGTGTGGGGCCTGGCACATAATAGTCCCTGAAAACAAAACCCAAAAAACAGGTAGCTGCTGTTGTCACTGGGGTGGGGAGGTATTCCACTTAACTAAGTTGCTCTACTAATTGCTTGTCCCTTAAATGATTGACCTTTTTTATTTATAATTTTATGGAAATTATAATAAAGAGTGACATAGTTCTTTGTTGCCTTCAAGCAGAGTCTACAGAACGTAGTCTCAGCTTGGATTATTTGTGTAATCAGTATGAAAATCATTTACTATGTTCTGAAATAGCAAAACTTTCGCAAGAAATCTGGATATATTTGTGTATGGATATATTTGAATTGAAACTAAATGATATCAGATTCCTGTGCTTTTTTTGGTGTCTGCTTTATTTTCTTTTTCCTGGTTGTCAGCATGTTGGCTGCCAGACTGTCTCTTTCACCTAGTGAGTCTCTTCCTATGGTGCCCTTCTAGTTCTAACCTCTGATTTACTTTGAGCTTGGAAAATCAGATAAACAAGTTTTTTGGAATTACTTTTTAAAAATAAAATAGAAGACTAACAGAGAAAGAAAGGAGAGAGAAAGAGAGGGGAGAGAGAGAGAGATGGGATTGGGGAAAGAGAGGAAGGAGAGGAGAAGGGAGAGAGGAGGAGAGACAGGGTGGGGGGAGGGGACGGGACGGCACGGGAGGGAGAGCTCATGGGTACACAGGAGCACTGACCTGGCAGTTAAGTGCCTAAGTTGCAATGTAGGGGATTTGTGACATCTGTGTTAATTGGAACAAGCCTGTTTTGCTTTGCATTCTGGTATATGATTTTTTCACACCATCAGTCAAGATCACTCGCTAGAACCTTCCTTTTCCCAGCTTAACTTTTTCCATTGAATTCCGCTTTTATGTTCTATTCCCAGTTTATGAAGGTTCGTTCAAGAAGCAGGCTTACGATGAATACGCTGCTGCAAGAAAAATCTCACGTCACATTTTTTTCATTCAACAGTGGAAAAATATTTATCAAATGTTTGCTATGGGTCAGTGAATATTGTAGGTGCTGGGGATGCAGCAGTAAACAAAATAGACAGAATCTGTGT
Source organism: Hipposideros armiger (assembly GCF_001890085.2). Taxonomy (NCBI): domain Eukaryota; kingdom Metazoa; phylum Chordata; class Mammalia; order Chiroptera; family Hipposideridae; genus Hipposideros; species Hipposideros armiger. The sequence continues at coordinate 629,217 of NW_017732045.1, read as the reverse complement.
TTCCACAGAAATTGTAGTCTAGCGGGAGATAGTTAATAGCAGTATAAAAACTGTCGCATGGTAATAAGTGTAATGGAACAAAATAAAGTATTATCTAGTAAATTTCACTTTTTTTCAATTAAGTTGTTAGTTTTCCAAACTGTTTTTAGCTTAGTGTATCAGAGTCATTTTTCCAGCTTATTTTTGTAGTGAAAATTTTTATTAACAATACAGATGATAAATTGGGAGTGAAAAATGTTCTTTCTCTTTAACTTTTTTGTGACATTTTGTTAAATAAATTTGTGATTGTATATTTTACTTGTATCAAGAACTGCTATTGGGGGGAGAAAACTACGCCTTTAAGTATCTTTTTTCCAAATGAAATATCTTTGAAAAGTAATTGTATATTTCACAAGCCACGGCTGTCCTGCTAAGATGATGCACTAGTATAGTGCAATGTGTGAGATCTCTTTTTCCGCGTTACCTCTGATCCTTACCACTTTGTAACCCTGAGAAAGCTTGAGCTCTTCAAACTTAGGTTTTTAAATTTATAAGTAATAACAGCTGACCTAATTAAATAGTTTTCCCTTTCTGCCTTTCATGCTAATCTTGTGTTCTCATGTGGTTTTTCTAGTAAGGACCCAGGGAAGGCCTTGCCCCTTTTGGTAGAGAGAGGAATGGGTTTGAGTCTGAATGGGTTTATGTCAGTCACTGGAGAAGAAGAACATTTTGGATTGAGAATTAGGAACTATTTCTACTGTGTCTCTCTACTCTCTTTGCTCTGGACCTCGGTTCAAATATATGAGTGACGTGGACTACTGGGAAGTATGCGTTAGAAACCTTTATAATTTTTGTTCCATATAGAACCAATATTCCAGTTAACTAATTTGTGACTTTTGAACTGTAACCCACTAATACTTTGGGGATGCCTACCTATCCGATCTGATTTCCAATTAGGAATATAAAAAAGCTTGAATTCTCAGAAGATGGTGTCAAGTCAGTGTGTGTAACGCCAAATTGTAACAAAGACGACCCACCTTCCTAGAAATTGTCTTATAAATAAGGAACTGGAAGGAAGCTGGTAAATATCCTATTTCCTTTTGGCAACTCGGGTGCTTACAGTTGTTCCAGCCTTGGCCTTGGAGGGGGCGGAGAAGGAGAGGAGAATGGACAAGAGCCTTGAAGGTCCAGGAAAGAAAAAGAGCTCAAATGAGGACTTTGGAATCAGAGGCTGCAGGGGCCGCAGAAATGGAGAGCAGAGGCTTTTAAGGAGAGAAATGAGGGGGAGGGAGCGCCACCTGGAAATGGGCCTCCAGAGAGGAGGAGGGAGCCAGAGACAAAAGCAAAAAAATCAGAATGGCTTGGTGACCTGGGGCATGGGGACAGGGCAGGCGGCTATATAACATGTACTGTCATAGGATACCTCTGAGTGGCCGGCAGCCCCCAACAGGGTCAATGCGCCAAACTCATTTACCAAAAAAACCCCCCAAAACCATGCTGACTCATGTTCCCTTCTCCTCCATCCCTCATTCCCGAGCCTTCTCCCTGTTCATGGCACTGAGCACCTATCCAGCTGCTGGGACCCATGGTTGATTCCTCCCTTTTCCTTATCCTGCACATCCAGTCTATCAGCATATACGTTTGGCTCCATCTTCAGACTTCATTCCCAGTCTGGCCACCTCTTTCTGCCTCCACTGCCCCTGTCTGTCCTAATCTGTCTCACCTGGACCCACTGTTTGACTTTCCCCACTGAAGTCTGTCTGTCTGTCTCTCTCTCTCTCACACTTGCCCCTTTTAAATTCCAGTCTCCAAATAGCATCCAAACGATCTTAAAAAGCAAATCCATTTAAATCTCTCCATTGAGAAGAAAACCCCAAGTCATTATGAAGCCCACAAGGCCCAGTGTGATCTGGCTCTTGCTTTTTTCCTCTTTTATTTTGTCCCCCTCTCTTCCTCAATATTTGCACTCCAGTTTTGCTGACCTTCTTTGTATTCTGCAAACGAGCCAGGCTTCTTCTTGCCTTAAGGTCATTGCACTTGGCATTTCTTCTTCCTGTAATGCAGTTCTTCTAATCCTCGCCCAGCTGGCTCATGATGCGTCACCGCCCAGAGAAGCGCTTCCTGACTGCTAGTCTGTCGACAGTAGTTCCCTCTGCCCACCTGGTGCTACCCACCACCTTCTCTTTCCCATCACCTTGTTTTATTTCTTTTCTTTTTTTTTAAAGATTTTTTATTGGGGAATTGGGGGAGGGAAATAGCATTGGGGAATCGGGGAAGGGGAACAGACAAGCCGCTGTCCTT
>NW_017732045.1:582245-626911 GCF_001890085.2 Hipposideros armiger | reverse complement strand
TTGGTAGAACTGAACATACTATTTTCTTCGGTGGTGGTATTATCATTACGCTCTTCCCGGCTGAGGCAGATCAGTTGCCGGCCAATGGACTGCGGCTGCTGGCCGCTCATGCCGGCTGTCAGCCACTCATGAAAGCTCGTGACAGCCCACTGCAGCCTACACCATCACCGGCAACTCACGGCAGCCCAGCTCCAGGTCGAGCTGTTGTTCACCATCTTAGCTGTAGAGGGTGCAGCGTCACTGGCCCCCATGTGGGGTCCGAACTTGGGGCCCTGCTCACGCTCCCAAGCCAACTCTGAACCAACACGCCACTCGGCCGGCCCGCCTTGTTTTATTTATTAATCGCACTTATCACGTGGGATAATCTAATTCGTTTTCTTGATTAGTATCTGCTTGCACTAAAATATAAGCTCTGTGAGGGCAGGAACCTTGTCTGTCTTTTTCGTAATTGTAACCCTGATTCCCAGGTAGTGCCTAGAACTCTTGAAGAGGCGACCCTCTTAAAAATTATTTGCTGGATGAATAACCAAACGCGTGAATGAAAACTAGGCTAGAGTAATCTCAATAGTGAGAGATGAGCCGCTTATGACAGCCTTTGTGGAAGATAAAGTGCTATTACGTTCATTGGTTTTTGTTTTATTCAGTTTAGGGATCTCCTGTCATCTTCGTGGACTTAATTTTACTTTTTGAATACATAACACCTTATCAGGGTTCCAAAAGCCAAACTATATAAAAAGTGAGCTCAGAGAAATGGCACTTCATCTCCTAGCCCTTCATCCCCATTCCTACCCATTTTATTCTTATTATCCTTCCTTTGTTTAGTTTTGCACAAAAAAGTAGGTTCATAATATATTATGTGTGCATATTTATATTATTTCCTCCTCCTTGTTACTTGGAAGGCAACCTATAAATGTTCTTTTGTTCTTTGCTTTTCTTCCTTAATGACATATCCTGGAAATCACTCATAGAAGTCTTTCCCATTTTCTTTTTACAGTTTCATAGTACTTATTGTGGACAATATATCATAGTTTATTCAGCCAACCTCCTGTGTATGTGTATGTAGGTTATTTCTAATATTTTGCAATTACAAATAACGTAGCAATGAGTGAGCTAAAGCATATGTACTTTTGTATTGCTAGAGGTCTATCTTCCGGGGAAATTGCTAGGAGTGGAATTGCTGGGTCAAGGAGTAAATGCACATGCAGTTCTGCGGAAGTTGCCCGATTTCCCTCCATTTAGAGTTGAAGCACTTTTTCCCACTGACAGTGTATAAGAGTGACTGACATATGGTTTATTTGTACAAATCAAACAAACAAAAAAATTGCCCTTAGTATTTAGCATACTTTGGTTCCTTTCTCATTTCAACCCTTCCTGTTGTTATGTATAGATTTTAACATCAAGCTAAACATTGTTTAAGATCAGTTTGTCATAAACAGCCATTGTTTGATTTGCACTTTAAAAAAATTTTTTTTAATGTTTTTGGGTTTTTTTGTGTGTATTTTTTTTTAACTTTCAAAGTTTTATGAATCTAATTTCAGAATTCTCAGACTTTTCATTAGGCTTTTGGGAGAATTATTAGAAACAGGTAAGCTGAGAAATAACTATAAATGAAATGGTTGATAGAACTGAAGTTGTTTTTTTGCAGAGAAGCCTTGAGAAATAGAATTCCAACTCTATTCTAGGGTAGTGGAGGGAGAGCTGAACTTTGGAAGAGTAACTACTGTATTTCTTTAGATTCCTTTGAGTACCAAGAAGTTCCAACAGATATGTTTTATTAGTTGAAAAAAATGTTTTAGGCAAGATCACACAAAATCCTCAAGCAGTATTTTGGAGATGTGGTGTGTGGCTCACAGTCAAGCACTTAGAACCTGGGGAGCCCATGTTTCCTCTCCCACTGAGGCACTTCAGCGGGCAGTTTCTTAGAAGCCAAATTTTACTTATTAAACCCTTATTAGAAGCTTTTTTCTCCCCTAACCCACTCATTATTCCACATTGGATATTTCTGTTTCTCACTAGAAAACACGTTTTTGAGGGCCGTGGTGGGGGAGTAGGGAGTGGGACTCTTATCGGCCTGATTTTTACTTTTTTTTAAAGTATGCATGTTTATGGAAACTTTTATTTTTTTCCTGAAAGCCATTTGAAATAGCTGAATATCTTTTTACAAATACTTAGCAAAAGAAAGTTCACCATTTCATTGTATTTAACTTTCTTAATAAAACCTGAAAGATAGATAGTACAGAGATAAAACAACCAAAGACAAGTTTCAATTATAAATATAGATACAAAAAAAATCAAAACAATCTTTTATTTTAAAGATTTTATTGGGGAATTGGCAAGGGGAACAGTGGTGGGAATTGGGGAAGGGGAACAGCCAATCTTAGTTGTGGAAGGTGCAGCTAAGCTAGTTCAGCTCCAAGTCCAGTTGCTGTCCGGCCTCTCTGTTGGCAGCTCTTGGCCGCTCAAGGTGCCGAGTTCAGTCTTAGTTGCGGGTGGGTGTAGCCACCATCACATGCGGGAGTCAAACCCCGGCAGCCTCGTTGTTAAGAGTGCACGCTCTATCCACTGAGCCATCCGGCCGGCAGCTCAGCTTAAGGTGCTGAGTTCAGTCTTAGTTGTGGTGGGCATAGCCCACCATTGAACAGGCAATCTTGTTGTCAGGAGCACATTCTCTCACAAGCTGAGCCATCCTGCCACCTGTTGGCAGCTCAGTGGTAGCTCAGCTCCAACGCAGCTCACTGGTCCATGTGGGAATTGAACTGGCGACCCTGTTGCTCAGAGCTCATACTCTTAACCAACTGAACCACTCGGCCAGCCCAACAAAATCTTAACAAATAGAATTCCAGAGTGTATGAAAACTATGACCAACTTTAGTTTATGCCAGAGTTATAAGGTTGGTTCAGAATCAGGAAATTCTCTGAGCATTTTTATATTAGCAGATAAAAGGAAAAAGAAAAGGTGTGTTCTGCTCAGGAGATGCTGATTAGGCACTGGATAAAAAATACGGTAACCATTTTTAATAAGTGGAAAAGGGAACTGCTTAAATATGCCAGGCTGCTTCTAAAAGTCATTACCAAATATTATTCTAAACAATGAAACACTATGGCCATTTCATTGGTCATAGCTAAGCAAGGATGCTCACATATTTAATACCATTCCTATTCTTTGTTGGTCTTAGAGGCAATAAGACCAGTAAAACAGAAGAATGGTATAAATATTGGAAGAGAAAGTTTAACTCTTTTTTTGCTGTTATGTGATTTTATACTGATCAAACACAAGAGGTTTTATTTTAGTTTAAAAAAATTGATAAGATTCATAGAAGGTTGATAAGATAGGTGAGTATAAATGATTATTAACAGCAAAATTTTTCTCTGTGCTTGCAGCAAGCACATAAATATGAAAATGGGGGAAATGTTTTATTTAACACAATGACAAAAAAGATAACATTCTGAAGAAAAGTACGTATATGAAGAAAGTGATATCTCATTGAAGGAAATGTTGGTAGAACTGAACATACTATTTTCTTCGGTGGAGAGACTATCATAAATGTGTCATTTCCCCCAAAATTAATTAATATATTAATGCAGTTTCAACTTGGATCTCAATAGGGTTTTTTGTAGAATACATAAACAATCTTAAAGTTCGTAGGGAAAAAGAAACATGTGTGAGTAGCCCAATAACGTTTAATAAAAAAAAAAAAGCCATGCCAGCTATCAGAATGTACCATAGAACGAGTGTGATCAGTTCATTGTCATATTGATGGAATTGTTCAGTCAGAGTAGATAATCCAGAAAGAGGTCTCACTTCATACGAATGTTTAATAAAGAACAAAAATATTTTTTAGTTCAGTGAGAAGAGAGTGGATTAATTGATAAATGTTGCTGGGAAAGCTAGGTATCCATTTGGAAGAAATAAGGTTGAGCCCAGGGATATACCATACATAGGCCGGGCGAGAGGCTCAGTTGGTTAAGAGTTGGCTTAAGAGCGCAAGCTCTGAGCAACAGGGCTGCAGGTTCGATTCCCACATGGGCCAGTGACACTGCGCCCGAGCTGAGCTGTCGCTGAGCTGCGAATAGGTGGCAGGATGGCTCAGCTGATGTAACAACAAGATTGCCTGTTTGATGGTGGGCTATGCCCACCCACACCTAAGACTGAACTCAGCACCTTGAGCTGAGCTGCCGCCCGGATGGCCCGGATGTGCTCTTAACAACAAGGCTGCTGGTTTGACTCCCACGTGGGATGGTGGCTACGCCCACCCGCAACTGAGATTGAACACAGCACCTTGAGTTTAGAGGTCACGAGGTGCTGACGGGAAGCCAGATGGCGACTGGCGCCCTCCACAACGAAGATTGAAGAACAACTTGGTTGGTTTCCTTCCCTAATTTCCCAACACTGTTCCCCTCCCCCAATTCCCCAATAAAATCTTCTAAAAAAACAAACAAAAAGAATATACCATACATACACAAACAATTGTAGTTGTTTTAAAGACTGAAATGTAATAAAATTATCTTAGAAAATAAAGTACTGAAAAGGTACAAACTGTGATAAAAGAAATATTTTACATGTAAAAATGTAGAATTTCTTTCAGTAAAGATACTATACACAAATCAAAAGACAAATAATACATTTTTAAAAATCAGCAATCAACAGATAAACAGTTAATACGTAATACACAATGAGTTCTTATAAACTGAGTAGAAAAAGACATGCAATCTATCAGAAAACTTGGCAAAGGTTGTGAATGAGCAATTCATGTATGAATCCAAATGACCAGAAACATATGGAAAGCAGCGCTCAGGCTCACTGGTAGAGAGTAAAATTCAGATTCCACTCCTGTGGTTTGCTGAGGGGGATCACTGACTACAGGGGACGGGCGTGGGTCTGTCTGGGGCAGAAAGGAGGTTCTGTAGCTGTGGGGTTCCGTTTCTCTCTTTATGACCTTATTTTCCAAAAGAATAGTGTTGGCTTTTACCATTTTTAACATATTTAGAGAGGTTTAGTTTTGTGAAATGTCATGCTTTTTTATTGTGTTTTATGTTTTCTCTCTTTGAGTTAACTCCAGCAACATTATTATAGCTTATTAAATATGACAGGATTATTTTCTATGAAACTTAATTTTCTTTTTTGGATACTCCCTGGATGTGGTTCCTTTAAAAGATTGCTAGTCGTGGCATTTAAAAGATTGATTTAAAAAATAAATTCTCCCTCTTTTGATATCTAGAGTAAAAGAAATGAAATCAGAATCAACATTCTTCATGCAGAAGAGGTTAAGTCATGAATATGCACAGTTTTGGTTTGGGTCACATCACACCATTTCCAGTTGCGAGGACAAAACCCTTTTCTTTTGCTTACTTTTCTCAGAGAGAATATACTTTACATAGAAGCTCATTGCAAGTTACACTTGACCATTGATGTTTGAGTACCATTTCCAAATAATAAACACACTTGTAAGCTCAATTAATTTTCACAGCTACATACAGTAGAATTATAAAAGCGTAGCATGTCATGTCCCCATGGTGAGATTAGTAGAGCCTCAGAGGAGTTGGTGCAATCTAGTCGAGTAATTCTAGAAATAAACTCTCTGTTCGTAACTACTTTGTTTGCTAGCACCTTTATTTTCACATAATTCACAGAATAGAATTCATCCTTTTAAAGTGTATAATTCATTGTTTTTTTAGTCTATTCAGAGTTGTGCAGCCATTACCACGATCCAATTTTAGAACATTTTCATCACTCCACAAAGAAACCCTATTTGATATCCAAAGTACATATCCTGAAATTCAGACTGAAAACTACCTCATGAATCCTATACGTAAAGAATAACACAATAAAAAGCATCTTATATTTATATAAAATCTTATCAGTATTTCCAGGTTACTCCCTATAGCTTGGTGAATAAATTTAGTTTTGCTTTGTTTTTTTCTCCCCAGGATTAAGGGAGCTGATTATTTTGTTTTTGTGCGGGTGGGAGTGGTGACTTGGGAAACATTCATTCTTTCACAGTCACAGTGGTTTGAAGCCCTTGCTGCTGGTTTTGCAGGGCACTGGCCGACATGAATAATGATGGAAGAATGGATCAAGTGGAGTTCTCCATAGCTATGAAACTTATCAAACTGAAGCTCCAAGGCTATCAGCTTCCCTCTGCACTCCCCCCTGTCATGAAACAGCAACCAGTGGCCATTTCTAGTGCACCAGCGTTTGGTAAGTTGGAAAAGGAATTGGCTCCTAGGTTTCATTGTATGTTTTAAAAAGAAAGGTTTCCCCTTTTTCCCCCTTCTCAGTTTCTAGCACTTGTGAAATTCTAGGGGGGTAATTCTGTTGGGAAAGTCATGGCCGGAGGCAGGAAACTAGTGCTTGAGGAGAAGGAACGTGTTCACACTAACCCCAGGATGTGAGTGATCCAAGTGGGCCGCGGGGACGAGGGGGGTGAGGCGGGGTGAGGAGCGCAGATTGTCAGCCTAAAAGGAACAAACTTGCAGCCTGCTGCTGCATTTTCTATCTTTTTTCTTGCTCTTATTGGATTCTTGACTCTTCACATTGTCACATCCTTCCTCTAGGTTTTCTGTTGCCATAACATCTTTGTTTCTCCTTGTGTATAAACAACTGCTTTGGATTATGGTATCTTAAAGTCTATTTTTAAATTCACAGCACTGAGGCAAATGGCCACATTTAAATTCTGAGAACAAAATGAGGCAGGAGAAAGTAAACATTGTTATCTCAATGAGAAGCATAATTCCATAAAAAGTTATGTTTTGGCCAGATAGTTTTCTTAAAAATTAATCAGTAATTAGTTGACTAAGATCACCAACCGTTCTGATTTCTCTCTGTGTTCTCACCCTAAACTTTGATCATTTAGGTTGATTTAAAGATTACTGTAATCAGATGTAACTTCTGATTCATGGGAAAGTTCTTAGACAGTTTAAACAAAACAGAAATTGTGGATCGAGTTTCGTACCCTCTCTTCTTCCTGATATATCTGATGACAGGTGATAGAGTGAGGTAGGTTTGGGAACGGGCAGTCAATAGTAGCTCAGTTTGTCTGGTACGGTTAATGATAAGCTGAGATAAATGAATGCTGTGGTTTTACTTATTAGATTTACTATTGAAAACAAGCAAACTATGCATGGCCTCCCTTTTGGTGAGTTTAGCCATGAGACGGCTTTTTAGGGGAAAGGGGCAGGGTTTGGGTTAGACAAGTGGGATAGTGACTCAAAAGAAGGAAACACTTAAAAATTCATGTGTGGGCAAAGGCTAGGAAGAGCGGAAGTGAGCAGCAGGCTCCAGTGGCCGGGCCCTGTCCAGCGTGCGTTCTTAGTCCCTAGCCCTTAGTTAACCAGAGTCCAGAGGAAAAGCCGTAGGCTGTGTGCAGACACACTGAAGGAAGAAGGTACCAGGCATCTGCATAGCACTTGCCGGATTTCCGCTGGGGACCCTGAGGCAAGTGACACTATCACTGTACCCCATTTTCCTCCCACATTTTAGAATAGAAAACTCAGTGATTGTGGAGAGATGGGAAATTTTCAAGAATTAGCATAGTCCGGAGAGATGGTTTCCAAAATGTAGCCTCAGATGAATGTATTTATTTAGAAATATACAGAAAATATTCAGTAAAGGTAGTCATTTGGGAATTACATTAAAAAAAATATTTCTTTTAAGTGAAAGTTGCTTTGAATCTCTAAAGGTCCCTATTGCCAAAGTTTGGTCAGGATCCATGTGTTAAAACATAGAACAGCTAGTGGGTGTGTTTGGTTTTCTTTTGGCTTCCTTTCTGGTGCTGCAAGAAGAAACCTCAGGGTGGACAGAGGGTCAGACAACCAGAGGCATCCTATTTCCTCTTTCTCTCAAACCCAGGTGTCAGTTATTCTTCCTCTAGCATTTAATGTGTCTTCTCTTATTCCATTCTGCTCTAGGAATTTCAGCTCTAGAGATATTGCTGATTTCTTTTCAGAAGGCGGTGGCCTCCCTGCCCAGATGGTTTTCCAGTCACTTAACTAACAGTGCCGCCGCCTCTGTGGGAAGCTGGGATTTGGCTCTGACACCCTGACAGCCAGCCCTTAGCTCTTCCCCCAGGCTCCTCCACTGCCTCTCACCTCGTTCTCACCACAGCAGCGTTCTCAGAAAACTAAATCATGAGGAAATATCAGAACATAAGAGAAGTTAAAAGTACATGGTCCTGATCCAGTTTTTCCAAGTGTATCCTGGCCTCTGGTAGTATTTCTACTTCCACGTCTCAGCACAACCCAGGGTAATGTTTTTCTTACCCTTCTGGCTACTTGGGAGCAAAAGAATTTGTTACTATTATCATTATTTTCTAATATTAAAAATGATCTGACCAGGCGTTTCCTGGCCCTTCCACGGTGTGCCTTCTCATATGGTATTTTATTTAGTAGTCACACCAGTGTCCCTGAAACTAGGCAGAAATGCTGAGCCCTGTTATATAAATGAGAGAACTGAGATTCCAAGAAGTGGAACAATTTCCTTAAGACTGTATTTCCAAACGGAAGGAGAGCTTGTCTAAACACGCAGTTTCCCTAAAGGCTCTCAGGTTCCTTATGACCTTCTCTCCCCTCTCCCCACTTTCATTATCACCAGACCATCAGGTGACACGGGGCCTCACTCTTCGCGGGCTTGTTGTCTACATGTGTTAACGCAGATATTGTCACACTGTGCTATTAAAGCCAGCTGGGCGATGAACAGTCATTTTCTTCAACTTCCCTATGTTAAGAAGAGGAAAACGGGGCACAGTGGTATTGTGACTTGACTCAGGGTACCCAGCTGTATTGCAGCAAGTGCTATGAGGATGCCCGGTGCCGCCTTGTTTCAGTGTGTTTGTACACAGCATAGTTCTTTTACTCTGGACCCAACTATTTCAAGGGAAGTTCATTTTTTTGGTTTGTTTGATTTAAAAAAAAAATTATTTTTGGCCAGAAGTCCATGGCTTTATCGGAGTAAACCAATATTTTTAAGCCCCTACTGTGTGTCCTGGTTGCTGGGCGCACGCTGGTGAGCAAGACATCATGGCTCCTGCTGCTGTGAAGCTTCTTGTCAAGTTGGGGGAAACAAGCAAATAGATAAATAAGATAATGAGATAGAAGGAGACTAGGAGACAAGGAGGTCAGGGAAGAAGTCCCTGAGGAGATGACTTTGGAGCTGANTTAGTAGAGCCTCAGAGGAGTTGGTGCAATCTAGTCGAGTAATTCTAGAAATAAACTCTCTGTTCGTAACTACTTTGTTTGCTAGCACCTTTATTTTCACATAATTCACAGAATAGAATTCATCCTTTTAAAGTGTATAATTCATTGTTTTTTTAGTCTATTCAGAGTTGTGCAGCCATTACCACGATCCAATTTTAGAACATTTTCATCACTCCACAAAGAAACCCTATTTGATATCCAAAGTACATATCCTGAAATTCAGACTGAAAACTACCTCATGAATCCTATACGTAAAGAATAACACAATAAAAAGCATCTTATATTTATATAAAATCTTATCAGTATTTCCAGGTTACTCCCTATAGCTTGGTGAATAAATTTAGTTTTGCTTTGTTTTTTTCTCCCCAGGATTAAGGGAGCTGATTATTTTGTTTTTGTGCGGGTGGGAGTGGTGACTTGGGAAACATTCATTCTTTCACAGTCACAGTGGTTTGAAGCCCTTGCTGCTGGTTTTGCAGGGCACTGGCCGACATGAATAATGATGGAAGAATGGATCAAGTGGAGTTCTCCATAGCTATGAAACTTATCAAACTGAAGCTCCAAGGCTATCAGCTTCCCTCTGCACTCCCCCCTGTCATGAAACAGCAACCAGTGGCCATTTCTAGTGCACCAGCGTTTGGTAAGTTGGAAAAGGAATTGGCTCCTAGGTTTCATTGTATGTTTTAAAAAGAAAGGTTTCCCCTTTTTCCCCCTTCTCAGTTTCTAGCACTTGTGAAATTCTAGGGGGGTAATTCTGTTGGGAAAGTCATGGCCGGAGGCAGGAAACTAGTGCTTGAGGAGAAGGAACGTGTTCACACTAACCCCAGGATGTGAGTGATCCAAGTGGGCCGCGGGGACGAGGGGGGTGAGGCGGGGTGAGGAGCGCAGATTGTCAGCCTAAAAGGAACAAACTTGCAGCCTGCTGCTGCATTTTCTATCTTTTTTCTTGCTCTTATTGGATTCTTGACTCTTCACATTGTCACATCCTTCCTCTAGGTTTTCTGTTGCCATAACATCTTTGTTTCTCCTTGTGTATAAACAACTGCTTTGGATTATGGTATCTTAAAGTCTATTTTTAAATTCACAGCACTGAGGCAAATGGCCACATTTAAATTCTGAGAACAAAATGAGGCAGGAGAAAGTAAACATTGTTATCTCAATGAGAAGCATAATTCCATAAAAAGTTATGTTTTGGCCAGATAGTTTTCTTAAAAATTAATCAGTAATTAGTTGACTAAGATCACCAACCGTTCTGATTTCTCTCTGTGTTCTCACCCTAAACTTTGATCATTTAGGTTGATTTAAAGATTACTGTAATCAGATGTAACTTCTGATTCATGGGAAAGTTCTTAGACAGTTTAAACAAAACAGAAATTGTGGATCGAGTTTCGTACCCTCTCTTCTTCCTGATATATCTGATGACAGGTGATAGAGTGAGGTAGGTTTGGGAACGGGCAGTCAATAGTAGCTCAGTTTGTCTGGTACGGTTAATGATAAGCTGAGATAAATGAATGCTGTGGTTTTACTTATTAGATTTACTATTGAAAACAAGCAAACTATGCATGGCCTCCCTTTTGGTGAGTTTAGCCATGAGACGGCTTTTTAGGGGAAAGGGGCAGGGTTTGGGTTAGACAAGTGGGATAGTGACTCAAAAGAAGGAAACACTTAAAAATTCATGTGTGGGCAAAGGCTAGGAAGAGCGGAAGTGAGCAGCAGGCTCCAGTGGCCGGGCCCTGTCCAGCGTGCGTTCTTAGTCCCTAGCCCTTAGTTAACCAGAGTCCAGAGGAAAAGCCGTAGGCTGTGTGCAGACACACTGAAGGAAGAAGGTACCAGGCATCTGCATAGCACTTGCCGGATTTCCGCTGGGGACCCTGAGGCAAGTGACACTATCACTGTACCCCATTTTCCTCCCACATTTTAGAATAGAAAACTCAGTGATTGTGGAGAGATGGGAAATTTTCAAGAATTAGCATAGTCCGGAGAGATGGTTTCCAAAATGTAGCCTCAGATGAATGTATTTATTTAGAAATATACAGAAAATATTCAGTAAAGGTAGTCATTTGGGAATTACATTAAAAAAAATATTTCTTTTAAGTGAAAGTTGCTTTGAATCTCTAAAGGTCCCTATTGCCAAAGTTTGGTCAGGATCCATGTGTTAAAACATAGAACAGCTAGTGGGTGTGTTTGGTTTTCTTTTGGCTTCCTTTCTGGTGCTGCAAGAAGAAACCTCAGGGTGGACAGAGGGTCAGACAACCAGAGGCATCCTATTTCCTCTTTCTCTCAAACCCAGGTGTCAGTTATTCTTCCTCTAGCATTTAATGTGTCTTCTCTTATTCCATTCTGCTCTAGGAATTTCAGCTCTAGAGATATTGCTGATTTCTTTTCAGAAGGCGGTGGCCTCCCTGCCCAGATGGTTTTCCAGTCACTTAACTAACAGTGCCGCCGCCTCTGTGGGAAGCTGGGATTTGGCTCTGACACCCTGACAGCCAGCCCTTAGCTCTTCCCCCAGGCTCCTCCACTGCCTCTCACCTCGTTCTCACCACAGCAGCGTTCTCAGAAAACTAAATCATGAGGAAATATCAGAACATAAGAGAAGTTAAAAGTACATGGTCCTGATCCAGTTTTTCCAAGTGTATCCTGGCCTCTGGTAGTATTTCTACTTCCACGTCTCAGCACAACCCAGGGTAATGTTTTTCTTACCCTTCTGGCTACTTGGGAGCAAAAGAATTTGTTACTATTATCATTATTTTCTAATATTAAAAATGATCTGACCAGGCGTTTCCTGGCCCTTCCACGGTGTGCCTTCTCATATGGTATTTTATTTAGTAGTCACACCAGTGTCCCTGAAACTAGGCAGAAATGCTGAGCCCTGTTATATAAATGAGAGAACTGAGATTCCAAGAAGTGGAACAATTTCCTTAAGACTGTATTTCCAAACGGAAGGAGAGCTTGTCTAAACACGCAGTTTCCCTAAAGGCTCTCAGGTTCCTTATGACCTTCTCTCCCCTCTCCCCACTTTCATTATCACCAGACCATCAGGTGACACGGGGCCTCACTCTTCGCGGGCTTGTTGTCTACATGTGTTAACGCAGATATTGTCACACTGTGCTATTAAAGCCAGCTGGGCGATGAACAGTCATTTTCTTCAACTTCCCTATGTTAAGAAGAGGAAAACGGGGCACAGTGGTATTGTGACTTGACTCAGGGTACCCAGCTGTATTGCAGCAAGTGCTATGAGGATGCCCGGTGCCGCCTTGTTTCAGTGTGTTTGTACACAGCATAGTTCTTTTACTCTGGACCCAACTATTTCAAGGGAAGTTCATTTTTTTGGTTTGTTTGATTTAAAAAAAAAATTATTTTTGGCCAGAAGTCCATGGCTTTATCGGAGTAAACCAATATTTTTAAGCCCCTACTGTGTGTCCTGGTTGCTGGGCGCACGCTGGTGAGCAAGACATCATGGCTCCTGCTGCTGTGAAGCTTCTTGTCAAGTTGGGGGAAACAAGCAAATAGATAAATAAGATAATGAGATAGAAGGAGACAAGTAGACAAGGAGGTCAGGGAAGAAGTCCCTGAGGAGATGACTTTGGAGCTGACTTAGAGATAAGAGCCATGTGAAGACCAGGGGGGGCAAGACCTCTAGACAAAAGGAACAGCAATTGCAAAGGTCTTAAGGCAAAAACGGAAGCATTGGCAGGTTGTAAGTAAGGTCAGCGAGGGAAGGCAGGAGTCAGATGCTTTAGGGCCTGTTAAAGCTGCTAAGGGGATGGAATTCCTTTTTCGGAGTGCATTTGAAACCTTCAGAGAGCTTTTAAGTGAGGGGAGTGACATGGTTGCTAGACACCTAGAAAAAATCATCTGTGTTATGTGAAGATTGGACTGCTGGGGGACCAGAGTAGAATCTGGGAAATCAGTAAGGCGCCTTTTGCCACGGGCAAGAGATAACGGCGTTTTAGATCTGGGTGGCGAAAACCAAAGTGGAAGGTAGAATAGGCTCGATTCATTATATTTTGGAGAAAAAGTAAATCAAATTTTGGCCATGGTAAGTTTGAGGGGCCTAGTAGATTGCCAAATTGAGATAATGAAGAGGCAGATCAGTCCATGTGTCTGGGACTCAGAGGCAGATCCATCAGCTCTGGGAGAGTTTGAGTGTGGATGGCATTGCAAGACCTGGGACTGGATAGGATACCTTAGAGAAAGTCTGGCTAGTACAGGCAGAAGACTTAGAACCAAATCTTAGCATGCCATGATATTTAAAGGTCTGTAAAAGGTTGTTGGTCGGTGTCCTGGTAGCCAAGAAAAGGGATTATAGAAGGAGTGCTCCATTGTTTGAGTTGCCTCTGAGACACTGAGTAAGAATAGGACAGAAAAGTGATTGGATTTCATAAATCGAGTTTACAGGTGACCTTGACAAGCAGTTTCATTGGAGTTGTAGGGACAAAAGCCTGATTGGAGGCTTGGAAGAGGGGAAGCGTTGAACTGTAAAGGGGAGACGAGGCTGGAGGGCTGTGTCAGCTGAAAGACAGGGTGTTTAGGATGAGAAGTGCTTGCACATCTTTAGAATGGAAAGAGAAAGCTCAGTGGTTGAGGAGAGACGGGAAATTTTCAAGAAATTAGCCGAGTCAAGAAGGATGGCTTCCAAAACACAACCTCAGGTCGATATATTTATTTAGAAATATACAGAAAAATTCAGAAAAGGTAGTCAGTTCGTAAACGGATGTGGTCTTTGCAGTGGCTATTTAAAAGCTGAGTAGGTCACTTAAAGTGGAAAAATCACAATGTTAGAGAGTAATTACAATGATTGTGCTTGGGATAAGAAAACCCGAAAGATCTGGGGCTGTCTGGTTCCTGTGAATTCCCACAACTGGGGGAGGAGCGCGGAGACTGGAAATCCCAGGAAACAAGGCGCTCACACAAATGAGCAACAGGCAGTATCCGGCAAGGTTGGGTCCCACTCAGACTATTATTAGAAAAAAGAGAATAAAGAGCCAGATAACACCCCTGTGCTCAGTGACAGCACACCGGTAACCTACTATTTCAAAATGAGCTAAAAGATACTAAGAGAAGGATCCAAGTCATAAAAGACCAACACAAATCCGAATTTTAAAACTTCAGAAATAACGGTTCAGAACTCAGGAAAAGAGTGAGAAATAAAAGAAAAAGTCGTTTCAGAAATGAAGACTAGATTACAAGCAACACAAGAGATACTGTCTGAAAAGAAAAAGAGGTAAAAAGAGGAGGATTTCAAAAATTACGAGGAAATGAGGGCCGGCCGAGTGGCTCAGTTGGTTAAGAGCTCGCTCAAGAGTTTGAGCTCTGAGCAACAGCGGTTCGAGTCCAGCCCGAGCTGAGCAGCCGCTGAGCTGCCATCAGGTAGCAGGATGGCTCAGCTAAAAAAAAAAAAAAAAAAAAAAAGAAGAAGAAGAAAAATTACGAGGAAATGAAAAAACATAAGGATTTGAGAAAAATCGACAAACATTGAAGGCCAAGAAAATTGAATATACGGCTAATTGGAGTCCCTGAAGAAGAAAACCAAAGCAAAGGAATAGAACACATGTTAAAAATTAGTTCAAGACAACTGTCTTGAAATAAAAGATCTGAAAGTGTATTTGAACGAGTGTATCATGTACCTGAGAAGATTGACCTGGAGAGACCCATGCTTAGATATATCCTAGTAAAACAAAAAATTATCTGGGCATGTAGAAAAAGAAAGCACGTGACTTACAAGGGAGAGAAGATCAGAATATCTTTGGACTTTTTTACAGCAGTGCTTTATATGCCAGAAGAAAATGGAGTAACATATTTAGGATTCCCAAGGAAGGAAGAATCCAAGAATTTTGTGTCCAGAAAAACCACACCAGCCATTGTTCTAACTCTCCAGACACTAACTTAGTATCTTATAATTAAATTCAATTCCGACACTAACTACCCAGAGTTAGCATCAGATTCCACAGGTTTAAGAGCTCCGTCCCACAAGACTGAACTCATTTCAGACTTGAGTCACAAGTAATGGGTCCCCATGGTGCCCACGCTTTTGTCCAACTTGACTACAAAGTCAGAGGTTCCCATAAACCCTTTTCCCCCTTTCTATAATTTGCTAGAACCACTCATAAAACTCCGGGAAACATTTTTGTTCACCAGTTTGTAATAAAAATAGAGATGAACAGTCCAATGGAGAGGGATATAGGGTGGGGTCCAGAGGGTCCTGAGTGCAGGAGTTTCTGTCCCTGTGAAATTGGGGTTCACCACTCTCCCAACATGGTGCGTTCACCAGCCTGGAAGCGCTCCAAACCCTGTAGTGTAGGAGTGTTTAATGGAGATTGCATTATGTAGGCATGATTAATTAAACCATTGGCCATTGGTTCAATCTCCAGTTCCTCTACTCTCCCCTGAGGTCAGTGTGGAGGTAGGGTGGGGTGGAGCGGGACTTTTCAGTCCTCTAATCATGCCTTGGGAAGAAGTCCATTTTCCAACCCTCTAATCATGACTTGGCCTTTCCTGTTACCAGCTCCCATCTTGCAGCTACTTAGGGACCCTCAGCCCCCAGTCACCTGATTCTGATACAAAAAGACATCACTCCAGCGATTCCAAGGGTCTCAGAAGCTCTTGTGTTAGGAACCAGGGACCAAGACCAACTATAACAGATGTTCCCATCAGTCAGGAAATTAACAAGGGTTTTAGGAGCTCTGCCAGGAAGCGGGGACGAAGACCAGATATGTATTTCCTATTACATCACAATGTCACGAGTTGAAACAGAGAGACAAAAACAGAAGGAAATGTTTATTTTAGTTCTATCATTTCTTCATTTTCTGGTTGGAGTATTTCTGTAAAGAGAAACTTGCCCATCAAATGTTCGGTCACCCTGAGATTCAGTATATATAAAGGAAAGGCAGGAGAAATGTTTGATTTATTTTCCCTCTTTATTTACTGATTTTCAAAATACATTGTGACCAGTTAGGGTATTTTAGTTTTGTTTGTTTTCAAATGGCATTATGAATTGTGAAGTTAATTCTGTTTGGTGGCTTTTAGCCCATTGCAGTTATTATTCTTGTTGATCCTTAACTTTGCCCAGTAGGTCCCTCTGCAGGTTGGGTCTTGAGCCCTTTTGATGTGCCCTTGACATAATTTTTGGTACTCTTCAAAATGACTAATCTGAATTAATATTATACATGGGGATATTTTACAATTGAAAAATGATTTTCTTCTGCAAGCAGTCTTAGATTCATGATCACTGAATGTTGAAACGTGATTCCTTGTGAATTTTGTTGGGATTTCTTCCTTCGTAGGTATAGGAGGTATTGCCAGCATGCCACCACTCACAGCTGTTGCTCCAGTGCCAATGGGACCCATTCCAGTTGTTGGAATGTCCCCACCCCTAGTATCTTCTGTTCCTCCAGCAGCAGTGCCTCCCCTGGCTAATGGGGCCCCCCCTGTTATACAACCTCTGCCTGCGTTTGCTCATCCTGGTATGTGACCTGATGAATCCATAGACTGAATTTTTACAACTTGTATTTTACTCTTCATTCTTGTTAACTCTTCTGTCTTCACTTTCTGGTTATATTTAAGTGGTATTTTGTTCCAGAGGAAAATAGCTTCAGTTTTTCATTTAATTTCTTATTTTTCCAACACATTAAATGGGATGTGCTAGGCTAGAGAGAAGGAAAGGAGAATGGAATTATGGGCTCTGGGTACCACTGTGGACCAAGGTGAGCTCAACAGCTAAAACCAAGAGAGTCATTTCCTTTCAAGGGCTTGACAAAAGCAACTGAAATTTAAATAGTATTTGAACGTTTTGTATTTTCATGTATCAGTTACTATTTTTCTTCAGCTGCTCTGACTTGCTAATAAACAAGCCAATCCTTTCAGAGCAGAATTATGTGGTGGTGGGGGCGGGGAGAACATTGCTTTTTTGTTTTGTTTTGTTTTGTTGTTAAAGTGGAGTGAATCAGGCAGCCAGGGGAAGGAAGTCTATTAAACATGTAAATATATTAAGATCGTAGCATTGCATACTTGCTTAATTGAAGAATAGGTTTAAAAAATTCCTGATTTAGTTAATTTCATTTTGAGACTTTATTCAGTCTTTTCCCCTTTAATTAAAAGAAAGCATAAATTGTAGATGTCGATGGCCTTAGTCTAACAAATTTACTGAATTCATATCAATAGGGAAAGAATCTTTGGGTATATCTGAGTAAATTCAGTGGTGATGACAGCATGGGTTTTAGCATTATATTTGAATTCTTAATTCTGTGCATAGCCCCCTGGATTTATTACATCTGTCAGGATACGTCTCTAAGTTATAGCCGAAGAATCTAAATGTACTTCTTTTTGAAGATTTTCTTGTCACGTACAGTTCATCTTTCGTACATGACCATGACTGCAGACGTGATGGCAGCCAAGAAAGTGCTTGTTTTTCCAGTGATACCAGTGGCTCCCCGCACCATCTTGTTTTCTGGTGTGGCTAATGGCAGATGTTGCGAAACAGCAGGCCGGGATGAGGGAATGTGGCCACAGCTCAGGGTTTTTTCTGTAACACAGCTAACCAGCCTGAATGAGAATCAGACACAAAAGCTGACCCTCCCTAGCGTCACGTTATCTGGCCAAGACTGCAAGTCTCTGACTTCTTGGCCCTCACATCTGGAACTAATACTGTAGCTCCTTCGGTGCCATTAAGAAGATGCCATCTGTGTATTTAAGCTGTTACTTCTATTACTGTTGACAGATCCTATAAAATAAGATACTAAATGCTGAATGAAAAGTAACATTTTATGGATGTAAACATGACTACTTAGTAAGGTGATTTTCGGTAGGAACAAATAAATCCAGCAATGTTTTTGGCGAGAGGGCAGGAAGCAAGGAGGGCGTAACTCTTTTTGAGTCCAGGATGGTAGGGAAGGAGGAATAGTTTCTGCCTCAGACTTGATGACTGTGCATTTTAATTTTTGTCAATTTCTTCTTTTTGTAGAATTAAAATTATTCAACATTTATTTATTTTTACAGCAGCCACATTGCCAAAGAGTTCTTCTTTTAGTAGGTCTGGTCCAGGGTCACAATTAAACACTAAATTACAGAAGGCACAATCATTTGACGTGGCTAGGTAAGTTTGCTTGTTTTTAAATGGACAGTTTGGTTCAAGCCATTATCTGATTAACTCATAAATGTGAAAATGAATTAGCTGTGTTCATTATTTATTATCTTATTTTGTAGAATGCCAACATTTTTCTTAATTCTGGATAATGTGATTAGGTTTTATCATTTATTTGTTGCAGCGATGACAGAATCAAGGACATGCCATTTCCCATAAAGGCTTTGCATGTTGCTTTTTAAAGAGAATAATAAATAGGTAGTAAATGTTTAAAACTAATGAACTAGAACTCTAGGTGTAAGGGGGAAAAAACAAATTAAATATTTTGTGTTGATCATCAGAAGTTTACTTATAAAAATTTTTATATGAAGATTAGAGCCACAATTGGCCTTTTTAAAAATTCTATCTCAGATAATTTTATGGCGTCTGTGTGGATTATGAGTAAAATGTTATTTAAGATCAATTTTTATGAAATGAGTTATTCAGACTAGTGGACAGTTGTTATTAACCAAATATGTGGCTCGATTTTGGCAAAGCTTACATGACCTTATTGCTTATGTTTTGGCCAGTCTTGGTTTCGTATTATGTTTCATTTTTTTTTTCTTTTCCCCTTATTTTTTCCCCTTGCATACTGCTGCACTAAGATGAAAAATCTTAGATGACTCTTTGTAAGCTGTCAAAGGGAATGTAAATGAAGACTACTTTATCTTTTCTTGTTTCAATACTCATTAGAAATCTTTCCTAAGTGAATCAAGTCATTTTTTCCACATTAGAGAGAAAAGTGTGTTGGATATCGTTCAGTAATTCATTACCTTTAAAAAAATGATTTAAAGAAACTCCATAAACTGAAGAGCACTGTGCCAGATGCTTTCTGTGCATTAACTCAGTGCTCACCTTTTCCCCGTGAAGTGAGTCCTGTTATCTCTGTGTTATAGGTGAGGAAGAAGCCCGGAGGCAGTAAGTGACTTGCTCGAGATAATATTAACTCCTGAGTGACAGGGCAAGAGTCGAACGGAGTTATTTCTGATGTTAAGGCATGGCTCTTCACCATGAACGTTTGCTGCAAAAACTTCAGTTAGTTGTGGTACACAGATATTTGTGTTCCACTTAATTAACATTTTACTTTTAAGAGTCAGGAACATTTATTGAGCATCTACTTGCCTGACACCTTATGAATCCCATTCAAGCCCCATTGTCGTCCTCTGCAGTAGATACTGTCTTAGAATTGTGAATGAGGAAATTTACCCATGGTTTACAGCTTGCTAAATGGCAGAACCGAGATTTAAACTCAGATCATCTAACACTAATTTCCAAATTTGTTATTCTTTCTCCAGTACCTTGCTGGACTTTTGAGTTTTCTCTGACTCTCCACAAGGGTTTTTAAAATATGTCTTAAAATTGATTTGTAACATTAGAATGAATAAATAATCAATATCAGCAAATGTTAATGCTATCAAGACAATTGTGTTTTTTCAGGTAGTCATCTTTTCAATGTTTAAATTTCTAGCAAGTTTTTGTAATGTGGCATCTAACTCTTCGGGTACCTATTAATGAATTTTTAGTCCATTTGCATTCTCGAGTTTGGTAGAAAACTATGCCTTGATAAGAGTAATCTGGGACAACTTCTGTGTGTAAACACCCTACATTCCTGGGGTGCGGAAGAAAGATAATTTGCTTTTTGACAAATAGGCAGAAGTTGGAATCAGCAAAATATTAGTTTAAAATGAGAGAGTTGTTGCAGAAGTACACACAGCAGAATAGATCTTGGTAAGTGTTTTTCATTAAGAAATTTATAAAAATTGAAAAGGGGCATTTATATAGGTACTTTTCAAGTGATTGGGAGCCATTTCCTTTACTTTTCAAGTGCCTATAAGTGCATAGATAACGTATATAAATGAGGACTAAGAGGTTCAATTTATGATTAAAATTTTGCTTTTACATGTAAGAAACATATATTTTTGTTGAAATGAAAGCAGATGGCACATGGAACATTCCTTGTAATCTGTCCTGACTGGTCGTTTAGCCATTGTGTTTACATGGCCCTATTTACACATCTGGCTCTTAACAAGTCAGGGGGACCATTGTGATACTTGTGTGGCAGCTGCTCCCTGGGAGGTCCAGACTCAAGCTGCCTACTGGCTGGGGCTTCCTCAGGTGTTGGTTGCTGCGCTGGCGAGGAAAGGCTGGCACAGGGTCTCAGGCGGAAAGTGGAGCTCCCTCCAGGGCTGCTTGCTGATTTGCTGTGACCCCAGGAACGTTCTCATCTTTCTGGGCAACTCTCCATTTGTGGGAATTTCAACTTCCCAGAATGAAATAATTTCCTTCCAGTAAGAAATACATCCTGTATTTTGATGTACAGAAAGCTAAACATTTTAAAGAATTAATACCTTGCAAGGCAGTTATTTGTCTGCTATCAGCATTGCTTTTTAAACCCAGAGAGAACTGTTTAGAAAAGCCTCGACATGAGTGTATCCTCTCAGTTCCAAGAAGGTTTTCCATACTTTTGTAAAACCTCTAAGTTATTAAATTGTATCTACAACTTGAAACAGCCACGCCATCTGTTGTGTTTCCCCTTCAGCTTAATTGTATTTATTGTGAAAGAAATGTTGATAACTTAAAAAAAAAAAAGACACATTCATTACAGAAGATTCAGAAATTATGACTCAAAAGTGAATAAAAGGGTAAAGCTCATTTCTAGAGAAGTTCTTAGTTGGCTGGTTTTGAAGAACTTACGTAGGCTGTCGTTTACTGTTCTTCCTGTTTTCTCTCCTTCCCCCTTTCCACACAGTGTCCCTCCGGTGGCAGAATGGGCTGTTCCTCAGTCCTCCAGGCTGAAATACAGACAGTTATTCAATAGTCATGACAAAACTATGAGTGGACACTTAACAGGTATGCATAAACAAAAAAAAAAAGTTGAGTGAAATATGATCTTTGTTCTAAATGCGAATTGTTTTTAGATGCTGGGCCAAGGATATTTTCGAAACACCTTCCCCTCTTTGCTTTTTCTGAGCAGGATTTCACTGTGGTTCTTATCTTGAGTTCTCATCTACGGTTAAAGCCATAGTTACTTTATTCTTGAGTGCCTCTGGCTTTTGCCCCATTGCTTTTTGGTAAATGGAGCAGAGACCACGTATCCTCCTGCACCCTAAATGCTCCTCATATGCAAATCAAAGCACTAGCAAAGAAACATTGCTGTGAACCAAAAGTGGTTCAAGTTCTGAAGTCCAGCTTTGTAGACAAACTTGAAACTGCCTACGCAAAGAGTCAGTGTTTAAGGCAGTTATGTAGGGTGAAAGGTAACTGGCTGGGGAGATTGGGACCTGGCCATGCCACCAACTCGGTGGTGGTCACTTACTTTGCCTATTTGGATCTTATTCATGTGTAAGAGGCCAGAGTTAAGTTATATGATCTCACTGGATTTTTTTTTTTAATCTGTTATCTATATCAGGAGGGTAGAAAGGATTTTCGGATACTGTCCAGAAATCTTTCTAATGAAGGATTATACATTTACCATAGATCAGTTATAAAGAAAAACCCCTGTAATTTTAATAAAGGAAAATAGAGACCTCTGATATGAACATTAAAAGTGTAAAAGGGAAAAATATAACTAACTGCCTTTTAATAAGTATAAAAGGAAGGGACAAAGAATTAATTTTCTTGGGGTGGAGAAGCACTGGTATATAACACAAAACACTTTCAATTTTTTTATTCTTACTAACTTTTTTTGTTATCACTTACAATTGTAATTTTTACTTCCAAAAGAAAAATTTGTCCTTGTTTAAAAATGTTAGGATTGGGTGAGACTTTGAAGGGTTCTGATCTAATCGTGAACCCTATCCCCATAAACAATCCCAGCAGTTCTCTCAAATAAGCATATATTTGTAACTGAAGGGGCAAATTATAAGTATAAACAAATTCTCTGTGGGCCACGCTTACTCTCTGCCAAAGCAGCCGCTGTTGATTTTACACACAGCGTGAAAAAGGAGTCCAACTTATATGGGCGCTGAAGGAATATTCAACAGTATAGTTTTAAGTACCGTTGAACACGGTTTGTTTGACACCAGTACTCCACACGGACCCAGAACTACATGGCCAGTGAATCTGAAAACATTTCTTCATTGTTGGTGTTTGCTATGAGTTAATTAAAATAGTATTCAGACGCAACATTGATGTAAAATTCCATCTTGGTAGGATGTGTGTTTTATGACTGAAGTGCAGCATCTTCAACCCAAAGATAATGACCCAGGCACTTGAGTATTTAGAACGTTTACTATCTGGGGCAGAAAGTAAAATTTGTAATATACTGGAAAGAGCAGATTTTGCTAATGTTTATCTGTGTATTATTACTGTTTGGTTCCGGCAAGAATGTAAGGTGGGAATTTTATTTTTAAACCAGATCTTTGTGTAGTCACGTCAAATAGAATAGTTTATTGTAGTAAATTTAAAAATAGGAGTAAATTAAAGAAATCCAGTTTGTTTTCCCTTTGTGAGGAATGAATATAAGTGTGTTTTGGGCTAAATGACATTGTTGATGGAAACAGAGCTGGTTTGTTGAGTTGAATGAAATACAAAGACCATTGTCATGATCACAACTTAGAAAATAGTTATATGAATCCTGAACCCCCAAAGCAGTTTCTCATTCAGCTTAAGAATAAGAGGAATAGTTGAGGAAAAGTCCCAGAATATAAAGGCCCAAGTGAAATATTTAATTTAATATTCTTAATCTCTTTTTTTTCCTTCAGGGTTTCATTTTTGGGGGTGGTTGTTTTGAAGGAACCAGAAAGCATTTTTACAACTTGCACATAATTGTAATTTCTTAATCTAACGCAACAGTTGGCAACCTTGGAGTTGTGACATCCTAGTGTTATGAATACCAGTTTAGTATAGGAGGATACGTATTTTAATATCAGTAAGCGGAGAATCCAGGTCATCCTTATTCTGTCTCTTACTCTCTTGCATTCACGTGTGTTTTGGAGCCGAGTGGAATTAGCACCATAAGAATTGCACATCCTGCAGCCTCGCTGGTCTGTGCTGTAGCCTGCGGCAAATGCCCACTATTAATGTACTGCTGGTGGTCACAGCAATTTCTGATCACCATTTTGTTTCATTTACATCTTTTTAGATGCCATTAAAGTGTGGCTCTATCTGTAAGAGTATGGTGTGGGCCTAAGAATGCCATTGGTTGGTCCCAATTAGAAGAAAGTGAGAACCTCTGAGCTTGTGGCATGAGCTTGTCCGCTGTGGGAAGTGAAGCTAATCTATCAGAGACGCCGTTGACCTGGGTTGATTTAGCAGATACACCTGGTTAGGTGGGCACCCCGTGTTCCTTCACAACTCGATATGTATGCTCTTAAAAGAGACAGTCTCATACAATAGAACAGGCCCATTTAATCAAGGTTCAGTAAGTACCTGTGGAATTCTGGGAGACCTGTTAATGCTAGCCCTCGCCTCAAAGAGGTATTTTATTATCTTCTTGCATTCTGAACCAATGAGTATGCTATTTGGTTATTCATATATTAATCACAAAAGCTAGAGTCTTAGCCATTGTTTGAAATAAAGCATTAACTTGATTTCTCTCTGTTCTTTGTATTCATGCTTTCTTATCCAAATATGGATGCCCAGAGTAGAGTTTATGAACTTGAGATTTTTATTTATCCTCATAATGTTCACTTATAAGCCACTATTCCAAAACTGTTATCCTTTTATGAATTTAGGTTTCTGCAGGATAGTTCTGTGCATTCAGAGCTCAATTTTGTGCTGTCCTGTTATGCTGAGAGGGTACTTTAGCTGTTGCCTATCTATTTTAATGTTTCACAACCTTGTCTTAGGACATGTAGAGTCGTCTGTCAGGATTGCAAAAGACAGTTGTGATCTTCTGGTGCACGGGTCAAGACACTTTTTCTGTAAAGAGCAAAATTGTAAACATTTTAGGCTTGCGGCCAGATACTGTTTGTCACAACTACTCAACTTTGCCATTGCAGTAAAGAAGCAGCCGGATGTCATGCTTAAATGAATGGACATGGCTATGTTTCAATAAAACTTTATTTACAAAAGTGGGCGGTGGGCCGGATGTAGCCTGTGGTCTGTGGTTTGCCAGTCCCTGTTCTAGTTCATTTCCTTCATTTCAGAACTGAAGGAACTTCCTCTTAGAGAGTAAAAGTAGTTTTGTTAATGTCACATTAGAGAGTGGGAAGTTAGGTCTGGAATCCACATCTTGTGATATTCAGGTCCAGGGTTCATTCTTTTCATTTATTGTTACACTTTTTATTGAGAGTAGATGAATGATTAACTTTCTTTTATATAGTTCTGAATTGGAGAGCATTGTTACAAGTATAAATTGAAGCATTCAGTAAAGTTTTGCTAATAAAACTCTAATGTTGCCTATTCTAAATACAATGTTAGGGACTAAGTAAAGTGATAAGTGAACTTTTTCATTCCAGCATGTCACAGAACCTTTAGACCTTTCACATTAATTCAATAAAGATTGTTTGTTATTCTTAGGTGCTCACACACACACATGAAGCAGGAATGTACATGTGTGTTCATGATTCATAATAGCCCCAAACTGTGACATAGTACACAGCAGTTAGCATTATGTTCTACAGCTACATACAATAAAATATTGGGCAAAATAAGCCCGACTTAACATAGATGCACTCTGCCATTAAAAGTTAGGCTACACTTGGTGGGAGGGGATGATTGATGGGAGTTCAAGAGGGGCTTTTGGGGTGCTGTTTCATGACCTGGGTACTGTTTCCTTGACCATTTCCAGTTTGGAGATTAATTAAGCTGCGTACATGTGGACATGTAAAAATACACAGGGTATATTCATGTGTGCTTTCTGCCCACATTTTACAGGTAAATAAAAGTTAAAATATTGTCAGTAATATTGAGTACCATTTAGTGAGCATTTTTATGTGCTAGCACTGTGCTGAGCTCTGTGTTATGGTTCGTAATCTGAACGTTCCTAGACATGTAACTCTGGAAAGGACTTCTGAAATGAGAAAACTAGGGTCTAACAAGTGAAGAAACTGCCTGCCCTGTGTGACTTGGAAAATTGTAGCCTGGGCCAGGGCCAGAGCACACAGCCTCCCGGTTGGTTCATCAGCACTTTTCCTGCTGTTCTCTGGAGTTTCCTGTGCTGGAACCTTCTAGTGATGCTCAGAGGTCCCCAACCGCTGCGGCTTGCTGTGCGAAAACACATCCACTTTGGTGTTTGTGATGAGGTGCCACATGAAAAGTGAAATAGCTCAGAGCAAAAGCTTGTACACAGGAATCTTTCCAACACAATTGCTACAGCCTTCCGTTTCCTGGTCCATCAGTCATCCTGGGACCATATACCCCAAGAGGCAGGGCGGGAAATAAAGACTTATTTGTCTCTCTCCCTACTACTGGTTTATTCAAAGACTCAAAATCTCCTGTTGTAGCCTTTGTCTGATATCTAAGGCTAGTTTTATTCCAGAAATGAAGATATTTACAAGTATTTTAAGGAATGAGAGATGATTTTGAAAGAAGAATGGAAATTCCAGTAATTCTTTTAAATTACTAACACCGGAAATTCTAATCCTGGTTGTGATATTAGCCATTTGTGGAAACTTGAGCAAGTCGTTTTCGTTTTATTTTTATTTTTTTTAAGCCTGTATACTGAAGTAGTTAGAAGAGTTTTCCCTAAGGTCCCTTCATCCTCTAAAGTTCTCTGACTCTTCCCTAAATTTGTCTGATACTAGTCGTGGTAGAGTCAGCAGGTGGTAGCAGATGATGTTGAATTTAGAGAGAATAAGTTTCAGCTTTGTAAATAGACTTTGTAAATAAAAGCCTAATACTAATAGAGATGGTAATATGGACAAAAGGGCAGGTTATATTTAGAAATTCATTCTTCATTCATCATCCATTTAACAGACATTTATTGAGTGTGTGCCAGTTGCTGTGCTGTGCTTTGTGTTTCTTCCCCTTTTCATTGGGGCTTAATTTCCTTTTTAAAAAGCCTCTTGGAGGCGGGAGGGGGGTAGTAAATGAGGGTAAAGGGGATCAAATATATGGTGATGGAAACAGAACTGACTCTGGGTGGTGAACACACAATGTGATATATAGATGATGTGTTACAGAATTGTAAACCTTAAATCTGTGTAACTTTGCTGGCAATTGTCACCCCAAGAAACTTAAAAAAAAAAAAGCCTCTTGGGTAATAGCAAATATTGTTTCAAGCACTGTGATTGCACGAGACTGCATCGCACATATGTGCAGAACACTGGTTTTCCCGGATGGTGACGATTGCTGATTCATCTTTATATTTTTTTCTTGGTTTCTGTTTAGGTCCCCAAGCAAGAACTATTCTTATGCAATCAAGTTTACCACAGGCTCAGCTGGCTTCAATATGGTAAGGAATGAAAAGCTCCTTGGTTTGTATAACATGGAAACTTTATTTCTTAAATTAGCATGGCCTCATCTGTCTTTGGATTAATATTGTTATTTATAGGGGGGATAGACGGAGTATGCTTAATTTTTCAATGACTTGTAATGATTACCTGTCTTACTTTTCCCCCTTTTCATTTTGAAAAATGCAAAAGCAGAGAAATTCATATAATGAATTCTCAAGCGCTCATAACCCAGTTTAAATAAGCCTCAACTCAGGGTTAGCCTTGGTTTTCCCCTCCTTCCCAATTATTTTAAGCCAACCTTCAGTCATATTATTTACATCTTCTAATATTTCACCTTGTATCTCCAAAAAAGATAGGGATTTCTTTCAACATGACTACAGTACCAACTGTCCACCTAAAAATTTAATAGTAATTTTTATTAAGTTAATCAGATAGTATTGAAATTCCTTAGATTGCCTCATAATGTTTTTTTTCTTTTTTTTTCTTCAAGATTTTATTGGGGAATTGGGGAGGGGGACAGACAAGTTGCTGTCGTTTTGCTCTTCAGTCTAGTTGCAGAGGACGTCGCTTCACTAGCCCATGTTAGTATTATCATTGTGCTCTTCCCTGCTGAGGCTAATCGCTCGCTGGACATTGGATAGTTGCTCATGGCAGCTCACGAAAGCTCACGCCAGCTGCTAGGCGCTCACGCCGGCTGCTAGCCACTCACGGTAGCTTACGGCAGCCCACTGCAGCAGGGGCTGCAGCCTATGCCTTCGCCGGCAACTCAGGGCAGCCCAGCTCCAGGTCGAGCTGTTGATCACCATCTTAGCTGTAGGACGCAGCGTCACTGGCCCTCATGTGGGATCCGAACCAGGGCCCTGCTGCTCAGAGCTGGAGTCCCAAGCCAACTTTTAATCAATGATTCACTTGGCTGGCCCACCTCATAATGTTTTTATGGTTGATTTATTTCAGGGCTGAAATAAATATATTTTGCACTAATTGGTTAACACATCTTTTAAGAGTCCTTTAACTTATTAACTCACTGTCTTGTTCTCAACTCCTCCCATCTACTCCACCCCCCCAAAAAAACCCTGAGATCATTTGTTTTATAGTTTCTTATAGTCTAACTTTTGATGATTGCTCCCTTGTGGTGTTAATTTATTCCTATATTTCCTGTAGATTGATGATTAGCTTTCTTCACCTAAGCACAATTAATATTTTGGACCCAATAATTCTTTGTTGCAGGGGGCTGTCCAGTGCATTGCAGGTTGTTTAATACCATTTCTGGCCTCTACCTATTAGATGCCCCTCACCCCCAGTGGTGACAATCAAAAATGTCTTCAGAAATGGACATATGTCCCCTCTGCTTTTTTGTGCAAGACTGCATCAGAGATGATACCGTGTGCTTTCCTCAGGATGCACATGAATATCTCTATTTTGTAATGGTTTTTAATAGCTGTTGGTGAGCATTGCCTAGATTATACAGGATTCCTTACATATAAATGTTAGCCCGCATGGCTTCTTAAGAAGTGTGTATCTTGGGCCAGCTGAGTGGCTTGTTGGTTAAGAGTTGGCTTGGGACACCAGCTCTGAGCGCAGGGCCGCTGGTTCGGATCCCACATGGGCTAGTGACGCTGCGCCCTCTACAACTAAGATGGCGAACAACAGCTCAACCTGAAGCTGGGCTGCCGTGAGTCACTGGCGATGGCATAGGCTGCAGTAGGGCTGCAGTGGGCTGCCGTAAGCTACCGTGAGCAGCCGGCAGCTGGCATGAGCTGCTGTGAGCCGCCATGAGCAGCAGTCCAATGGCCGGCGACCGATCTGCCTCACCCGGGAAGAGTGCAATAATACCAACATGAGCCAGTGAAGCGACGTCCTCCACAACTAGATTGAAGAACAAGAGGACAGCAACTTCTCTGTTCCCATTCCCTGATTCCCCGATGCTGTTCCCTCCCTCAATTCCCCAATAAAATCTTTAAAAAGAAAAGAAGTGTGTATCTCTCAGTTATGCATTATCCATTGGTTCTGCCTGGAAAATAATAATTCTATGGCTGAAGGCCATAAAGATCCATCCGAGTGGGCATAGATCGGGATGGCCAACTGAGCCCAGTGTGCCAAGGCTGGCCTGCACCTGTTTTTGTAAATAAAGTTTTATTGGAAAAACAACAATGCCCATTCATTTATATATAGTCTATGGCTGCTTTCCCGCTGCAATGGCAGAATTTAGTGTGATAGATTTATTATAGTATGTCCTGCAAAGCTTAAATATTTACAGTCTGACCTGGTAGTTTGCTGAGCATAGAACATGATACATTTTAAACGGACTTGCAAGGACTGAGATCAGTATAGTTATAATCATAGTTAACATTTGTTGAATGCTGAACACCATCCCAACTATATAGACTGTCTCATTTCATCTTTGCAACAGTTGTATGAAATAGGTACTATTTTTATGAACTGAGGCATAGAGAGACTCAGTAGGCCTAGAGTCAGAATAGAAAGTAGAATGTTTAAATTACTTGTGCATGAATAGTAACAAGCATGCATTTTCATGAAACTAGATTACAATGAGCTTCTTGTTGAATAGGAATCTTTCCGACATTGATCAAGATGGCAAGCTCACAGCAGAAGAATTTATCCTGGCCATGCACCTAATTGATGTAGCTATGTCTGGCCAGCCACTGCCACCTGCCCTGCCTCCAGAATACATTCCACCTTCCTTTAGGTAAGGAACATTTTTTTTTTTTTTAAGATTTTATTGGGGAGTTGGGGGAGGGGAACAGTGTTGGGGAATTGGGGAAGGGGACCAGCGAAGTTGTTGTTCTTCAGTCTTTGTTGTGGAGGGTGCCAGTTATCATCTGGCTTCCTGTCAGCAGCTCGTGGCCTCTAAACTCAAGGTGCTGTGTTTAGTCTTAGTTGAGGGTAGGTGTAGCCACCATCCATGCGGGAGTCGAACCAGTGGCCTTATTGTTAAGAGCGCATGCTCTATCCACTGAGCCATCCAGGCAGCAGCTCAGCTCAAGGTGCCAAGTTCAGTGTTAGTTGCAGGTGGGCATAACCCACCATCGAAGAGGCAATCTTGTTGTTACACCAGCTGAGCCATCCTGCCACCTGTTGGCAGCTCAGCGACAGCTCAGCCCAGGCACAGTGTCACTGGCCCATGTGGGAATCAAACCGGTGACCCTGTTGCTCAGAGCTTGAACTCTTAAGCCAACTCTTAACCAACTGAGCCACTTGTCTGGCCCTAAGTAAGGAACATTTAGTGCTTACGAGAAATTCTGTGCTGAGTATGTGAATTTCAAACTTGGCTTTGTTGGCTGTGTGTCTCATAGTCATTTTTATTCCTGGCAAGAGAATGAAATATCCATGAATTCAGGAAAATCTTCTTATTTAGGTTCTGTGTTAATCTTGGGTTCTGTTCTTTAAAATATTTATAGTATACAGGCATACCTCGGAGCTAATGTGGGTTTGGTTCCAGACCATCACAATGAAATGAGTTGCTGTCTCTTTGCTGGTGGAGTATCTTGCCTTCAATTTGTAAAAAAAAAATAAAAAAAAATGCAGCGTTTGAATTTCAATAAAGCAAAGTGCAATAAAATGAGGTATGCCTGTGTTAGTAAAAACAATGAAGTGAAATATCAACAGATGGGTGACTTTTGCACCAATCTATATAATTGAAGCTCACTAGAAATTTTAGCAAAGCAAAACTGTTATCAACCTGGACATAGAAAATCAAGCAAGGAGATCCTGCCTGTGAATTCTACACATTCAAGAGGTAACAAAATGCTGGCAATGTAGAAATTATAGTCAGGAAGATAAAGAAAATTATCCTGTGCTGGGCCGTCCATCTACAAAATCCCACAGCTGTAAGAATCACAATGAGAGACACTTAACACTGGAAGCTGATAAAAACAACAATTTAAATAGATAGGTAGATGTTTAAAGAACAAGGTCAATGGTTTAAAGTGAAACTAATCAGTAAACTAATGATTTGTTTTGAGGACTATAAAGTGTAGACATTTCATGTGTTTATTAAGAGATAAAATGGAGAGACCTTTGTAAAAGGAAAAGCTGCTAATCTTCCCTTGGAGGAATTTAACATTCCATAAAAGGTGGTGGTAAAAGCAGCGAACATGTCCGATGTCCCAGGCACTGTTGTAGCCACTTTATGATTATTCCCTAATTCATCCCTTTGGATTTGCCCTCCTTTGGGCAGTGGTTCTCAACATTTGAACCTACTTAGCGCTCAGAGTCTAATGATGTTCAAATATTTATTTTTTAAAACTCTTTGTAAATAGTGAGGATCAACTGTTCTTTTTTTCCCCTAACTATACCATGATATGTGGCATAATCTTTACAAATTCTTTTGCATAGTTTGCTCAGTTCCATCTAAACAGCTTTACGTGAATTTGTGTCTTTTTTTTTTCTTTTCCATAATTGCAGAAGAGTTCGATCTGGCAGTGGTGTATCTGTCATAAGTTCAAGCTCGGTAGATCAGAGGTTACCAGAGGAACCAGCTTTAGAAGATGAACAACAACAACTAGAAAAGAAATTGCCTGGTAAGGCAGTCTTTATATTTGAGTTATATCATATTAGAGATGTTCTATCTCCAAGGCGGAGGTAAAATAAATTTAGCTTTTGACATTCTTGCTTTGTTCCTTTAACTGACCTTAGGCAGAAAGGAGACCCTTTTAATATGGTTTTGGATTTGCATATATGTATAGAGATAAGACGATTATGTACTCTGCTAATGCACTCTTGTTTTAGCTTTTAAATTGAAATCTGATTAGTTACTACTAAACAAAAATCTTCTGTTATCTATAAAGCACTCAAAATTGGTAAGCCTTTAAGGCGGTTGGTTAATACCACTGGTGCAGAAAGAAAATGTAAAGTCACTACTGTTATTTTCTTAGGTTGTTATAGGAGACTTGGACACTCCTTAATAACAAGAAGCTATTTGAAATTTAATGTGAACCTTTTGTAAATAATCCACATTTATAATGGTACACACATCATACTACTAAAATATTCTAAGGTGACTGAATTATTAATCATGAGATGACAGTTGATACTAAGAAGCAAGTGAAATTTATTGTGGAGTCTCTTTATGTTAAATACTTTGTCAGTGTCATTTTGCTGCATTTAAAATGCTTAGAGGTTAATGGGCCTGCTCAGGACACCAGTTCTCCCAGTTTCCTCTTTAATCTGAATTACTTTTGTTCACTGATAAACTACTTAATGAGAATAGAATGTTCTTTGTGCAAGTGTGTTGAGTACAGTGAAGAATCTAGATGTTAATAATACACGGTCATGCTTTCTCAAAGGTTATACTATAATTGAGGATTTAAGACATCAATATAAACAATAATCAGAGCAGTGCATAAGTGTGATCAATTTCTGAAATCAGTGTTACCGAGGCACAGCTGAGCTTACTTAGAGCTGATTGGCATAAACTGGGAAAAGCACAAGGAATTAAATCTCTGTGGAAGAGATCACAGTTGAATGGAGACTCGAAGGTGAATAGGGTCATTACAAGAGGAATGGAGGAACTTTTCAGGTTGACAGTAATGGGAATAAAGGCTCAAAGGCATGCTTAAGAAGACAGGAATGCTTAGAATTTGGAATTTTTGTTTTCCGTTGGTGGTAGATATTCATTTAAAGTTTTGAACAGGCAGGTTTTTGTTTGTGCATCTATCCTTTTAACAGCCATTTATTATGTGCCTCGCATGTGCCAGAAATAGGGCTAGATGTTGGAATTTAAAAGATGTGTAGGGACTTGCAGTTTTTTGGTTTTTTTNCTAAGAAGTCAATAGTCTTCTCATATTCATGTTCTAGAAACATCAGTTTAAAATTAGCGATTATCTATGACTTCCTCTTTTTACCTCATTTTACAGGAAAATCAAAGCTCAATATTTTATGGAGCATCTGTGTCTAAAGGGCACACAGAGTCACCCTGATAATCGTGTTTCTTACGTACAGTGCTTAGCTATAGGTATAAAATTATGGTTCGAGTAGGTATCAAATAACCTGATCAGTAGGGACTTTCTGGACAGTAGCACTTGACTTCACCTTGCCCTTGGCAATGTTAGTAGTTTCTGTAATAGCTTTCCTTGGCACTGATAGCCTATGCTCTGTATTTTAATTTCTTAACTACATTGAGCAACATAAAGCATAGCTTATAGTTTTCACGGCTCCGTTGACATGGATGCCAAGTGAAGAGAACCCATCACACAGAGACTAGATGTTGTGTTTCATGCTGAAAAGTTGAGCCTGTGCTGGTTCCTGTCTAGTCACCATGTGCTGGACAGGCCCTCATGAGAGTGGCGTTTCCATTTCTGCATCTTTCTTCCAGCCAGTGGCGGTGGGGGAGGCGGTGCTGCAGTGCCTGGCAGTCCTCCTGGCTGCGTCATCCACTTCGACTTCTTTCTAAAGGTCCATGCCCTCCTCAGGCGACGCGCATCTTTCTCAGGCTGAGTGGTGCAGCGTCTCCAGCTCTGCGCTTCTGCCTTCCCCACGCAGAGGCGTGCTCAGTGCCCAAGACAGCATTCACCATGTTGCGCTGAGCCTTCTTTGTGAAAGTTAATCATAATTAGCTATTACTAATCGTGGTGTGTGACCGAATCCTTCCTCTTGACAAATTGTGTGTGTTGGTGGAAGCTCCTAATTACAAGCTGGAGAAGGTACTGTGTACTGTGGTCTTGTCTTTATATCAGGCATTGTTGACATTGCATCTGCTCCTTGGCTGCAAAAATTGGAAAGAGAACACTCAGGGATTATTTGTGTCTATATGCATATTTCCATCATATGGGAAACAGCATCAGAGTCAGTATACTAGTGCAAAAGTGGACTATTTTCTAAGAATTTGAGTAGATAGGACTAATTCAGAGTTAAGAATTATATTCCTTAGTATACTTGGGAAATTCACAATTTAATTTTCTTAAAGTAGACACAAGAGGCCATTAGAAATACAAATTCTGCCTGTAATAATACCTATCCTAAAAATTGCTCCTAGGAACTGAATCGTTGTTGAGATGAGAATGCCATTTTATAGTGAAAAGGTTCTCAGCTCAACTAAGGCTTTTATGCTCTTGGTTTCAGACACTTGCTTTCATGGCAGCCTCATTCATTATGAAGGCAGTGAAAGGCAAAATGTTTAGCAACCAGGGGAAGAAAGAAAAGAGCTGGAGAAAGAACTGCAGAACAGAATGAGAAGTCAGGGAAAAAAAAATACATGTGAAGAGAAACAATGAAGGAAAGAAAAAGATCCAGAAAGAGGAGATGCAGAGACAGCACAGAAATCAGTGTGAATTTAAATAACAGCATTGTTTTTTCATATCAGTAGAATAATGTTTGCTGTTTCGTGGCTTGCTATCTTATTTTGTTCAAGATTAAATTTTATTTTTACGTGTATGATCGTTTTGAAAAGACCTCTTTTGCGCAGAAATAATAAAATTCTCTTAAACTCTCATTCAGTGTACCTGTGATTGCAGAAACTTTACACAGATTCCTTGAATGTAGAAAAATAATTAGAACACTCCCAAGACTCAAAATAGCTAAACAGATGTTGTATATTGGATCCTATGCCCTACCAGTAGGCTTGTTTGGTTGGTTGGGTTGAGTTTTTTAGTTATACTGTGGGGTTATTTTTGTTTTTGTTTTTTTTTTGTAATTTAAAAAAATGTTTAACAAAAGGTGATATGGGCAAGGGAAAAAAGCAAAGCTCAATCTTTTGAAAGAAATATTTTCTATTTGAATTCTCTTGTTTAGCCAAACTCCTTGACAATTTTGTCCTTTGGAATGAATGCATTTAAAATAATGGACTATTGCTTTGTAAACAATGCTGAGACATTTTGGGAAAACTCAGTTATTCAGGACAAAATGGAGTCAGTTTTCTCTTTCTGGCAGTATAAGGTAGATATGAGAGAAGATTCTTAATTAGCTATTTCTACTGCAGAGAGGACAGGATTTTCTAACTCGTTCCTTTTCTGTCCACCTGCCCCCTTACCCCTTCACACACACACTCTCACTCTCTNCTGAGCCACCCGACCGGCCCGTGTGTGTACCCTTAATGATCTGACTGATTATGGGCTTATTTAAGCAATATTTCATTTTGCTGTGTTGGTTGTACTTTTTGGTTCATGGAACTTATGTTCCTGTGTGTTTTATGGCTTTTTAATTTTTTTTTTTTGCAGTTATATACCAGTTTTAAAATTGAGAAATATTTTTGTTATTTTTTTTATCACTTTATAAGCTACATCAAACATGTTCTTTCTGTGTTTCTCTGAATCACATGATTTCATCTCACTCAGAATTGGAGCCCTGAGCGCCTTTGTTTCGTTGATTCAGATCGCCCCATCTGACCAACAGTCTCTCCTTCATGTTTAGCATCCTGTTGACTAGATGGAGCTTTTCTGTGAAAAGAGACAATAGCAGTGTTAAGGTGGAGTTGTTTCTGTGCTGTAATCAAGCACTTTGTTGACAGACGAGCTCAGGAAAGGGACAAGCAGTGGCTTGAGCACGTGCCACAGGATGAGGAGCATCAGCGACCGAGAAAACTCCACGATGAGGAAAAACTCAAAAGGGAAGAGAGTGTCAAAAGGAAGGACAGCGAGGAAAAAGGCAAACAGGAAATGCAAGACAAGCTGGGTCGGCTTTTCCATCAGCACCAAGAACCCGCTAAGCCAGCTGTCCAAGCGCCCTGGCCCACCACAGGTATTAGAGGCCAAAATAATTCCAAAAAATGTCATCTCCCCCAGATCCTCTTGAGAAATTTCCGTATCTAATCAGGCCCTATCCTGGCTGTATTAATAGAGGTGAGAATGTCAGTCTCCTTTTCGGGGACAGTGCAGCTGTTCATTCTCTAGGACCATTAGAGTCTATTTAATTCTTCAGCTCCTGCCAACCTTTGGCTGCCGTTATTACTCTGGCATCAGAAGTCTTTTGCAGACAAAAATGGCATGAAGGTTGATTACCGAGCCCCCTTCATACACCTCTATTCCAAATGGAGCTCAGAACCTTTCCTGCAAAAGGAGCCTGTTGCTTCTCCCGTCCTCCACTTATTTTCTCTGGGAGTCCTGAGCTGTTTCGGGAGCAGAAAGTGGTACCTTTTCCCCTTGCCTGTGCTGATGTGACAGTCACTGCCTTCAGTCTGCACTGCATAAAACCGTGTTCTTTAGCTTTGGAAAAGTGTGACTGTTTTTTCCCCTTTGATCGTAAGTTGCCTCTTTAAATAGCTTTGAACTAGCTAGAAAACATCTGTTATATCAGATGCTAACTAGAATGTATTTTTAAAATTCTTGTGTGGCAGAGAATGCTCCACTGAACAAAGTGATTGCCTTTTTCTTTGTATGGTAAATGGTATTGATTTTATCCATTTGATCATCAGTGTGCTTTTTACTGGTACACAGAAAGAAAAGACAGAAGCATACTGTTCCCTAAAGGTTTGCTCAGTGGGCAGGGATGGGGGTGAGGGCTCAGGNTTTTCTATTTCAGTTATTGAGGCTCTTTATTATTTCCTTCCATCTACTTATTCTGGGTTTAATTTGCTTTTTTTTAGTTTCATAAAAAGGAAGCTTACAGTATTGAATTTAGACCTTTCTTCATATATGATATAAACATTTTAAGCTATACATTTCCCTCTAAGCATTGTCATAGTCATACGTGTATATCACAAATGTTGTGTTTTCACATTAATTCAAGTCAGAATTGTTTTTGATTTCCTTTGTCATTTCTTCTTTGATGAGTTATTAGAATTATGCTGTTTAATTTTCAAATATTTGGATTTTTTTCCAGGTTTTATTTTACTGATTTCTGATTTATTTATGCTATGATCTATGAGTGTACTCTGTATGATTTCAATCCTTTTTAGTCCTTTTAAGTTTATTGAGACTTACTTTATGATTCAGCATATAATCTGTCTTGGTGAATATTTAATATGCACTAATAAAGAATAGGGGGAGTATCCCATAAACGTGAATCAGATCATGTTGATTCATGGTGTGTGTTTGTGTCTTATGTGTCCTCACTGATTTTGTGACTTCCTTCAGCTGCTGAGAGGGGAGTGTTAAGTCTCTATCATTGTGAACTTGTCTGTTTTTCTTTCATTTCTATCAACTGTTGTTTCAGGTACTTTGAACTTCTAATCAATTTGAGATATTTGGATATGATGTGTATTGTAAATAGTATCAGAATTTCACTGCTAGGAAGTCTTTGAAAATATTGAAAATGCATGCACCTTTTTCTTCTGTATGGCAGCTCTCTCTATATGTCTTTCATTAATTCTTTATGAGAAGCTTCATAAAATATTCCCTTGGAAAATGTAGTAGTGATGGCCATGTGCTTATTTCTTTTTTTAAAAAAATTTTTTTTTATTATGAAATACACAATTTTTAGAATTAGTTTCAGCAGTGTGCTTATTTCTTATCTCACTGAATGTGCTGTGACCAAACCCATTTTTGTTATTTAAGATTGACACTTAGCATGTTCATTTATTGATAATAAAATGCAAATCAGGGTTCCTGATGTGATAAAAGAAATTTTGGTATTGGGTAAGAGGCCTTGTCTTAATTTAGGGAGGAGAATAAGAGAAGCTCAGCTGACCATGCTTTTTGGGAAAACTCTCTGATTTATGTATTCTATTTTGTCCAGATTTTGGGTGTGTGTGGGGATTATTCATATGAGAAGATACTTCCAAATCCTCTCTGCGGAGCTGACTCTCTCTACTATTCAGACATATAGTCACAAAGATTTCTTACAGACAAGCCAATCTATACCTAAAGATGATTGTTCCAAAAAGGACTGGTTCTTAGCCTCTGATGAAAATTTTTAATTAAAGCATTTTTATTTTTCAAAGTAAAAACAATGCATAGAGTTCTTTTTTAAATCGAGGTGAAAATAAAAGCCAAACATTCCTTATATGCTGAAAAGGCTGTCATTTACCTGAAACATATAGAAACTATAGGATAATTCAGCTGAACTTAAAAGATATGTGTGTGTGTGTGTGTATACATACATATATGCTTGACAAGTCAGCCATGAAATTCCAAATAGCCTTTGTCAGTGTGATTTAGCGTTTTTCTTACGTCATTTAAAAGTAGTTGGTTCAAGACTTTTTGTCTACCTTTTTAAAATTGTAGCTACATTCTGAGCAGTAAAAAAACATGTGGCAGCTTAAGATTCTTATTGTTAAAAATTCTCTTTGATTTCTGTTTCCAGCCTCAGGTGTGTGGTAAACCTCAGTTCAGCCCTATTAAGTATCAAAGTTCAGAATAGACTAGTTTCTATTAAACTACTGAGTCAGTGTACAGACCACAGAGATCATTACTTTCAGTTCTCTCTGCTGAGTACATTTTTTTCAAGCTTATAAATAGGCCGTAAGTCAACAAAAATTTAAGAAATATCAAGGGAGCTATAACTGTCTTAACTGTATTTCAGTGAAAGGCAGTTGGCAAACAGTGAATTCGTTGGCAAGAAAGCAGGAATCGCCCTGACTAGTGATTAAATGCCTTTTCACTCTGAGAGGGCTTGGGATGAGATCAGAAGAATCTTGGAGGAACCAGAAGACTGACTTAGGTCCTCCTGGACGTTGAATCTAGATGTACCCCGTCGTTCATGGTTGTTGCCCTTCTTCTCTTCTAGGAGTCTCAGCAAATGCTTGGAAGACTTATTCCAGAAAAACAGATCCTCAATGACCAATTAAAACAAGTTCAGCAAAACAGTTTGCACAGTAGGTGTTTTATTTTTAAAACTGTCCATTTCTTTTTTCGCTGACAACTTTTTTAAGTGAAGGAGAACATTGAAAACTATTTTTCCTCATTGCCAGCTTTTTTTTTTTTTAATTTTCATATTACAATGTTTTTCTAAAATAGGAGATTCACTTCTTACACTCAAAAGAGCCTTAGAAGCAAAAGAACTAGCTCGGCAGCAGCTACGAGACCAANCGGGATTTTTTTTTTAATTAATACTTTGGTTTCAACTCTTGCTAATTGCTTTAGAAAACTTGCAGCTATAAACTGCCTTTTATTCAGGCAGACACTCACAGATACAGGATTTTATTTTCCAGAATGGGCAACCAAAAAATAGCCTTCCTTTCTTCAGTGTAAAAAAAGAATAAAAAAGGAAATTTTAGATTATTTATTCAGAATTATTTAATAGGCATGTACTGCATGCCAGGCATCGATAATCCTTGGAGATGCAGAGGTAAGTAGGCACTCACCTGCCCGCCAGGTCCTTACAGTGTAGGTGGAGGACAGGTACATAAGCAATTACTGTAAGGAGTGTCAGGTGCTGTGGCAGGTACTCTACCTAGTAGCCTTCAGTAAGCTTTGAAGACAGCTGACATTGCCAGAAAAATTACAAAACCTCCCGTGGTAAAATGGAAATGAATGATTAGTGGGACAAAGGTCATGAACTTTTATTAAAACTTGAGATAAATACAGGTTTCCCCCACTATCCAAAGGTAGTGTTTCTGTGAAAACTTGCACAAGCTGAAATGGTGTAAAGTGAAGAACCAGTTACCATTCATTTATAGGGAAAAATCTTTGGGTGTTCCCAGACCCAAAAAATAACCTATCAAATCGTACCAAATATGCTTACTTACATCCAGTTTTATGCTACATGTAACATCCTCACGAGCTCTCTTCGGTTTTCTAATGCTAACAGGATGCACAAAATAAATGGAAACAAAGCACAGATGCTCACAGACACAGTTCAAAGCTATGGTGGTCTGATGCTAAGATGCTGAGTGTGGTTCCCAGGGAAGGGGCTTGATGGGGCCCCTCGCTCCTCAGAGTGCCACTGCCTCTATAATGGCCTGCTGCAAATCAAGTGCCGAATGCTATTTTCGTTTTTCACCTTTCTTAGTAAAACCGAAAATCCCCTTCCGGTTTCTTTCAGTTGGTGAAAACTGGTACTTATGTAGGTCTTTCATGAAGCGAAATGGCGTAGCACAAACTTTCGAAAAGAGTGGGTAATACCTGTACTAATTTCTCCTTTAATGGAAGAAATAATTACTCGTTTGATGAAAGAAAGTTTTTGTTTGTTTTTCTGTTCTGGGTGTCTTGGTTTGATTTTAATAGACTAAAGACATTTTTCTTGCTACTTATGGGTCGGTAAATAAGAACAATTTTATTTTGCACATCAGGCATTCTTGAAAGCATAAGCAATCCAATGGTCGAGTGATCCCATATGTTTCCCATCTTATGTAAATACTCTAGTCTTTCTAAATATTCTTTTTTTTTTCCCATACAAGGAATACTGTATTTGTATACATTTTGTTTTGCTATCGTGTAATAGAATTTCTTATAATGTTTAATAATATTTCATTCCTAAAAGAAAAGATTTACTAGGTGTTACATTTATTAAGCTACATGGAATAGGGTAAGAACTGAAAAATTAGTAAGTCGTCTGTTTGTGTGTGTCACAGGCTGCAAAACGAGAACTTGAAAGGCAACGGCAACTTGAATGGGAACGAAATCGAAGACAAGAACTATTAAATCAAAGAAACAAAGAACAAGAAGACATAGTGGTACTGAAAGCAAAGAAAAAGACTTTGGAATTTGAATTAGAAGCTCTAGTGAGTGAAATTTGATTATGCTTTGGGAATATATTAGTACTGAACAATTAAAAATGGTAATAATTTTTATTATTTTTCATTTGTTGAAGAATGATAAAAAGCATCAACTAGAAGGAAAACTTCAAGATATCAGATGTCGATTGACCACCCAAAGGCAAGAAATTGAGAGTACAAACAAATCCAGAGAGTTGAGAATTGCTGAAATCACCCATTTGCAGCAGCAGTTACAGGTGAGAAAATACGTCCCTTAAAAGCTCAACCAGCATCAAGCATTTACCATGTACTGGGCTCTGGGAAGTCACGATGAAGTATACAAGGTCCTTGCCTGAAAAGTAGGCTGTCCAATAAACAAGCTCAACACATGTTTGCGGAGCCCTGCTGCGGCCGGCCCGGCGCTCTCATAGGCATTGATGGTGCAGCAGTGGACAGCAGAGACACACACACCTCCCCTACATCCTCACCTCCACCACCCCCTGTTCTTGGAACTTATCTTCTATTTGCAGGGCAGACACACTAATAAAATTAGTCAAGTATGTGTACTCTATTAGACGATGAATAGTACTTTGGAGAATGAGTAGGGAAGAGATAGAATTGGGGGTAGGGAGGGCTGTGTTTTCAAATAAGGTGGTAAGGACAGGCCTCTCTGTGAGGGTTCCATTCTGAGCAGACTGGAAAGAGAGGAGTGCCTAAGCTGTGTGGCTATCTGGCAGAGCAGGCTCTAGCGTGCGGAAGTTCCCAGAGGGGATGCAGCGTACCGCAAGGAGACCACTGAGGTTGGAAGGGGTGAGGACCGGATCATGTAGGACCTGTAGTCCATTCACAGGAGTTTGACTTGACCATGATAATGGCAATAAGGAAGCACAGTTGGAGTATTTTAGGGGAAGTGTGAGAGGTGTATATGTTCTGTTCCATTCATCTATGAGTATATCCTTTCACCAGTACCTCACTCTGTTGATAAGTGTAGCTTTGTAATAATTTTTGAAATCAATCACTGTGAGATCTTTAATATTGTTTTTTCTCAAAATTATTTTGGCTATTTTAGGCCCTTAACATGTCCACATAAGTTTTAGAATCAGCTTTTCAGTTTTGACAAAGATACTTAGAATTCTGATTGGTGTTTCATTGAATTTATAGATCAGTTTGGGAAGAATTGACATCTTGACAATATTGAGTTTTGCAGTATATTTTTCAATTTTATTTAGGTTTTTACGTTACAAATTTCTTCCACTAGTATTTTATAGCTTCTAGTGTCTAAGCCTTGTATATTTTTTGTAAAGTTTATCCTTAAGTATTTCCTGGTTTTTGATGTTATTTCAAGTTACAATTTGATGCTCATTGTAGAAATAGAATTTATTTTTACTTATTGACCTTGTANTTAATATAAGACCCGGTCTTATTTTCGTGGAAACACGGTATGTGTTTCAGAAATTCCTTGAGTGGATGGAGATAGTTCAGATATTCAGGTAGGCAGTAGAGGAGACATCAGTTATTTGGCTTTGTTGTCATGCATTTGTGTTCCATGTAATGTTTTCTTTTTGTTCCCCACCCCCACCCCCACCCCTACCCCATATCCCTTTTGTAAACAGAAAAAGGCCCACTTACGATTTCTGCACAGGAGAATGTAAAAGTGGTCTATTACCGAGCACTGTATCCCTTTGAATCCAGAAGTCATGATGAAATCACGATCCAGCCTGGAGATATAGTCATGGTAAGAACG
Organism: Hipposideros armiger; assembly: GCF_001890085.2. NCBI lineage: Eukaryota > Metazoa > Chordata > Mammalia > Chiroptera > Hipposideridae > Hipposideros > Hipposideros armiger. The sequence continues at coordinate 584,991 of NW_017732045.1, read as the reverse complement.
ACTCCAGCGAAAGAGTGATTTCTGCTGATGATTAACAGCTGTCCTTTTTCTGGACCTTATTTGACAATTGTGAAATTATCCGTGAGTGTGAAATCCGGTCATCCAGCATCTGGGTTTTTGAAGTATGGGCTCAGTCTTCTTCCTTTTCTATTAGAGTAAAAAAGGACGTTTAAAAATGTATTGAACCTTACTTTAAAATAGAGTTGTGAAAGAAAATGGGTTTTTATTCCTGCCTTAGCATATTTTTAAATCTGTAAAGATCTGGTAATTTCAGTGTTTAGATTACTGCGTATGTGCTAGGAGTAGTATTTAAGAAATAGTTTGAAATGCAAAATACTCTATAATTATTTTCATAATTGCCAATGATAACTTCTGTATCTTTGGATCAAAAGCATTTTTTTCCCTTTAATTGTATAGACTTTGAATGGTGTGAGGAATAATGAATTAAATACAGTTAATCTGGTTTCTTGATTAAATATTATGATTGTAACTAAAACTGTAGTAACCAGTTTAAGAAAGAATAAAGCAATGTGGTTGACCTAAATTATTTTCTAAAAGGAAATGGCAGCTCTTCAGTCTAATTATTAACTTAAGAATAGGAGTCTTAAAAGTGGTGAAACTTCGCTTGCGTTACTGTTATTACTAAAAAAAAAGTAAAAGAGGGATGGGTCAGAATTTTAAAAGAACTAGGAAAGTTAAGAATTGAGACAAACATGTTTCTTGTGCTAGGACTATATACTATTATTCATGTCCTTTGCATGTATATACATTATATCTCCATGTAGAATGTATGATCTTTAATGGGCCAAAATGTAAAGAAAGTACAGTGTGTTTGGGACTCAGAGAAATCAATCCCCTTTCCCCTCATTTTTTGATAGCTTTCCTTCTAATTATGGGCTGGAAATAGGGAAATCAAGGCCAAAGGGCTAGAATCTTTAAAAATAAAAATCTCCTTCACATTATTGAAACCTTCTTAACATACAGTTTTTGAATTGCCTGGAACGTGCTGGGTGCCAGCCTCACTCATTCTTTACAGAAAGAACTGCTGGCTTCTCCTAAGTGTGGGCACACCTCTCTCTCTACCCACTGTGGTGGTGCAAGGCGGTGGGGCGTGCAGCGTCTCCACCCCTTCCTGTTTCCTACACCATGTTTTAAAGGGCCTGAAGCTGCTTTACTCATCCTGCCTCATCTTTGAAATATCATGCCTTTAAAGCAGATTAATTGTAAAATATATAAATACCATGCAAAAGCGGGAATCTAAAAATGATGCAAGTCTAGTGCGGCATCTGAGAGGATCTCATTACAAAGTTGTCTTTTTACACTGTTAAAAGAAAAAGCTTAAGTTTTTGAAACTGGATTTTGTTGGAACACAAGGTGCAGAAAAGTAATATTCTCTTCTTGAGATAAGGAAGTGTTACAAATATTAGGATAAGGCAGTGTTACAGATGATCTATATTTTAATGAGGAAATATTGCTGTTTTTGGAAACATAGTCTTGTTACAATGATATTGAGTCCTTTTCTTCGAGTTGGCTAGATAACCACCAGCTTGACTAAATGAATAGAGTTTAGATAAACTGTAAGAATAAAGCATTTCATTAAACATATATTTTGCCTTGCTTTCAAACCTTTGCTTTCCTGGTGGAGGTTAAAGGGGAATGGGTAAGTGCTGTGTAACTGTCAGGAAGTCTGCATCTTATTAAATGTTTTTTTTGTTTTGTTTTGTTTTTTAATCACTTTAATTCTATGTAAGTATATATATCTTTGGGTGGTGTCATGGCAGTAAAACTATGTTTTGAGTTTATGTAGTACGTTGTGCTTAAAACAGAAAGGAAGAAAGGTATAAGAGGGGTTGTGGACAGGTTTCTCTTTGCTGGATTCCATTTCAGGACCAACTAGAAGTCTCTGTATTTGGCAGGTTATTAGGTCAAGTCTCTAGCTCAGGCCATGGACAAAAACAAGTTCCAAGTCGTTTAAACTTAAAAGATAAAATTCTAAAAATATTTTTTTCAAAGGTGAGTATTGGGATAATTTTCTGGCTAAGAAATGCCTCTGTGAGTGAAACCTGGAAGCCATAAATGACAAAAATGGACAGAATAGACAATATGAAAAAATTAGAACTTGTATATTACAAAATACGTAAGAGACAAAAGGTTACCATCCATATTACATAAAGACTCCAAAACGTTAATATAAAAGAAACCCACAATGTAGAAAAGTTGGCCAAAGACATGAAGAGACAGTTACAGATGAAGAAAAGTAAACGATTTTAAAAATATACAGGAAAATGCTTCATTGTATTGGTGATCAGGAAAATGCAAGTAGAAAAAATAAGAAAGATGGCATTTGTTTTATTTCTCAACTGAGCAGGTTTAAAAGTTTGATAACATCTAGCTTTGTCAAGAATGTAGGAAAGTGGATATAGTAAATATTGTCAGCATGGTTGTATAAATTAACTGAGTCATTTGGGAGACAATTTGGCAATACCTATTCAAATTGAAAATTCTCAAAATTCTGTTTTTCTCTCTAGGCTGTTTTTTAGTACCAGTTTATGTGTACATGGGTATTCACTGCAGCATTGTTGGTAAAATCAAAAAAGCAACAGCCCAATGTTGTCCATCAGTAAGGGAATGATTTAAATAAATTACAACACAGCTAAACAATAAAGTTAATGAAGATGTTAAAAAAAATTACATAGATTTACATATACAACAAATAAGCTCTCCAGTAAAAAAGCAGAAACAGCAT
>NW_017732045.1:561740-577665 GCF_001890085.2 Hipposideros armiger | reverse complement strand
ACACACACACACACACACACACACACACAAAGAATAAGAACTTGAGTTAGCAACCATGTTTCCAGCCTCTCAGTAGAAGACTAAGATGAAGAGCCGTCTGTGCCTTGCGTCAGTCTCACAGGGTCGGCGGCTTGGGACTTTGTGCTGATAGAGTGTTTGGTGTCTTGACGGGTGGATTTAGTTCGACTTGAATTAAATCTTTAATGGGCCTGTAACTTTGCTGCAGGTGGATGAAAGCCAAACTGGAGAACCGGGATGGCTTGGCGGAGAATTAAAAGGAAAGACAGGATGGTTTCCCGCAAACTATGCAGAGAGAATTCCAGAAAACGAGGCTCCTGCTCCAGGCAAACCAGTGACTGACACGACCTCCACCCCTGCACCCAAACTGGCCGTGCGGGAGACACCTGCTCCTGTGACAGTGGCCTCATCCGAGCCCTCCACCACCCCCAACAACTGGGCCGACTTCAGCTCCACGTACGTGCAGCCATGCTATTTCTGATGACTTTTGAAATCCCCACCTAGTGATCTTTTTTTCTTTAAGTATTTTTATGATTTGGGGTTACACCCCTGCATAAAGGAGCTGGCTCATTTTCATCCATTTTCTCTGACTGGCCTCCTGGCAAACTGTGGATTACGTTCTCTGAACTGGAATTAAGTCTCTCGTTGCTCAACAATGATTTGCCCTGGTACAGAATAAAGCCTGGTCTCTTGTTTCGTTCAGTCATCTGTCTGTATCTTTCATTCATGTGGAAGAAATGGAGAAATACAGTTTCCTAACAATCTGTTTGACATCCTTGTCAGTCAGCAAATATTCAGTCATTTCCTGAATATAAATAGCACATTTTTTGCTGGACAGAAACAGAAATTGAGTTCAGTCATGTGGCTTTGAATAAGATAGAAAGCTGTTTCCTTTCAAGCTTTTTTTCCTCTTTGATCAGTCATGTGCAAATGTATGAGGGAGTGAAGAGTTATAGGCTCCTGGCTGCTGTTCCTATTGTGCCCTTGGCCATCGGGAAATGGCATTAAAAAAAGGTGTGAGCAGACATTTGCAATGTAGAATGAAACCTCCCACAATCTAGATGTGCACTTGGCTAAAAATATTTTATATACGAGCATTCAAGTAAAAATGATTTGGATAAGAAGTGTTTCAAAATTTTTTTCAAGTCTGACCAGTCGAAGGCAAGGAGTCAAGATGTAATGCTGGAGAAAGAAAGGAGCGCACTGACCAAGGGCCGGAGGAAGTGGAGGGAAGGATGTAGGAATAGCAAGTTCTTCATACTTATATTTTCATATGAAAGCTTGGAAGTGCTAAACAAGGTCTGCCCTATCTAATCTCTGCTAAAAAGTAACCTTCCGTTAGCATGAGTCCAAGTGGAAACTCTCCCTTCCTTTCTTGATCTTGATTGAAAAGTGCTGACTTTTTATTTNGGCAGCTCAGCAGCTGCTCAGCTCGGGCCGGGAATCGAACCGCTGTTGCTCAGAGCTCAAACTCTTGAGCGAGCTCTTAACCAACTGAGCCACTCAGCCGGCCCTTAAAGTTGATCATTTTAAAGTGTACAATTCAGTGGTTGTCTTAGTCAGCTTAGGCTGCCATGATAAAATACCACAGTTTGGGTGGCTTACACAGCAGAAATTTATTTCTCACAGTTCTAGAGGCTAGGAAGTTCAAGATCAGGATGCCATCCAATCCAGGTTCTGGTGAGGGCTCCCCTCTTGGCTTGCAGATGGCTACCTTCTTGCTATGCCCTTACTTGGCCTTTCCTTGTGTGTCCGGGAACAGAGAAAGCTCTCTCTCTGTCTTCCTCCTCTTACGAGGCCACTGATGTCATCATGAGGGCCACACCCTCATAACCTTATCTTAAACCTAATTACTAAGGCCCCACCTCCAAATACCATCACATTGGGGGTTACATTCAACATATGAATTGGGGGCAGGGGGAGGAACATATTTAGGCCATAACAGTGGCATTTAGTACATTCACAATATTATGCCACCACCACCTCTATCTAGTTCTGAAACATTTTTATCACCCCAAAAGAAAACTCCATACCCAGTCACTCCCCATTTTCCCTTCTCCCCAGCCCCTGGCAACCAGCAGTCTGCTTCCTATCTCTGGATTTACCTATTCTGGACATTTCATATGAATGGTACTATACAATTGGTGACCTTATATGTCTGGCTTCTTTCACTGAGCATAATATTTTTGAGAGTCATCCACACTGTCTCATGTGAACTTCATTCTTTTCTGAGGCTGAGGGGAGTTTGAGTTTTAAGGTGGCCGAGAAAAAGGGCTGCTGCCTCCTCTGAAATCAGTAAAGGAGCAAGAAGAACAAGAAAGCCAAAGCATGCCTGGCATCTTTGATCGCTAATCCCTAACTACAGTGTGTGAGGAAAGTCCATCTAAAGCAGTGAAAGCCAGCCAGGAATGTGGGAAGTAGCCAAGAAAGGATGCTCACAGCTACTGATCTCAAAACAATATGTGAAGTGACAGTTCTTGAAATAGATGGGGAACAATGGGAATGTATGCTACACAGGGTGGCAGTGAGCGCTTCCCTTGTGCGGGGTTGGTTCCTAGGAGAAGCATGTGAGGCAGACACAAAACTGAATAATAGACACTGCTGAAAACAGAGTAAAAGACATGGAGGATGGGATTCTTTAAAAAAAAAACACCACAAAGTAAAATGGCTATATGTTGTTAGCAAGTATTTGAAGAAAAAAAAAAAAAAGATTGACCCGAGAATAGTCTAAAATTTGTAATTGGTGTTCCCAAAGAAGGAAATTGAATAACAGATTAGAAAAAACTTTTATTGAATGCGATCTGCATAATGATGAGGGCACAGCTGGTTCTTTGGGGTGAAACACAGGATATTTCCCTTCCTACCCCTGCTTTCAGAAATCTTTTATTAGAATAAAAGACAGCAGTGCAGTTAGAAGCTACGGGGAGAGAGGGAAAGACGCTTAGTGCAGAAGACACACCGGGGTCAACTGCTGAGGCAAGGTCGTGCAGAAGGGGAAGGACAGAGCAACAGGGAAGGAAAGATTTGGTGATGATGCAGAACTGCTTTAGAAAGAGTATTCTAGAAATGGTGTTTGGCGTTTTGAACTCCATGATATGACGTTCATCCTGGCAGGGACAGTATGTAAGCAAAGAGGTTAGGTGAGGGCATATTCATAGGGCACGGGCAGAAAGGAAGCTTAGGGAGCTCTAGTTTGCGTTTATTCTACAATTTTCAAATATGGCATTGAGTTTTTCCTTCCCAAATGGTATGTTGAATATCATGACTTTTCATAATTGTTTTGTTTCTTGTTTTAAAGTAACATTTGAAGATAAGAAACGTGAGAATTTTGAACGTGGCAATCTCGAGCTGGAGAAACGAAGACAAGCTCTCCTGGAGCAACAGCGAAAAGAGCAGGAGCGCTTGGCACAGCTGGAGCGGGCGGAGCAGGAACGGAAGGAGCGGGAGCGCCAGGAGCAAGAGCGCAAAAGACAACTGGAGTTGGAGAAGCAACTGGAAAAGCAGCGGGAGCTGGAGCGGCAGCGGGAGGAGGAGAGGAGGAAAGAGATCGAGAGACGAGAGGTGAGCAGCTGTGGAGAAATGCACAATTATCATACGGCTCTTGCATGCCCCCCCCCTTTCAGAATCATTCAAGTAATATGTTAATACTGTCTTTTTTTTTTTTTTTAACAATTCAGTAGTTTTAATATATTCACAAACTTGTGGAACCATCACCCTATTTAATTCCAGAACATTTTTACCACCCCCCAAAAAAACTGCTTACCCATTATGCAGTTATTCCCCTTTCCCCTCTCCCCACAGCCCTTACCCACCACTGATTTAATTTTCTCTCTGTAGATTTGCCTATTCTGGACATTTTGTATAAGTGGAGTCATGCAATACGTGGCCTTTTGTGTGTGGCTTTCACTTAGCACAATGTTTTCAAGATTCTCCCAAGTTATAGCATGAATCAGTGCTGTATTCCTTTTTATGGCTGAATAATATCCCATTACATGAATAGACCACATTTTATTTATCCATTCATCAGTTGATGGATATTTGGGTTATTTCTTTTGGGGTATTGTGAATGATTTTGCTATGGACGTTCATGTGTGAATTCTTGATAATATAGTGTTATAAAACACCACTGATATTAGTTGTATTTTTTTTTCAGACTTTTTTCTCTGCATTTATATACCTATATTCAAATATAAAGTTTTATGTGGTGGAAAGGCTGAGGGTTCAGTGCAAATTTTTTTTTTAACCACTGTAATGTATCTAATATTGTTATGCACTTTTTTTTTTCCTTTCCCACTTAAAAATTATGTTTAGGAGATCTTCATTATATTCTATGGAAGGGTTCATAAATTTGGTACCATGACTGGTTAGGGGCCAAGCCAATCTCTTGTCTGTCTTTCCAGTGTTAATATATTGCTACAGAAACAATGCTGTGATTCTCTTGTGTGAATGAAATATATTTTAAAGATGGGGATTTTTTTTTTTTTAAAGATTTTTATTGGGGAATTGGGGGGTTGGGAACAGTGCTGGGGAATTGGGGGAAGGGGAACAGACAAGTTGCTGTCGTCCTGTTCTTCAGTCTAGTTGTGGAGGACATTGCTTCACTGGCCCANTTTTTTTTATTTTATGAAGTTTGCAGTTAAGACACATGAGCATGAAAAATATGTACTTAGAACATTACTGTCAACCTCTCTTGGTTGAATAATCAGGACTTCACTTATTTTTATGGGTATAGTAATCATCAGATTCCTCAAACATCTAACTTGATTATGAGCACTTTTCTCCAAAAATATTTTTTTATGATTAACAAAAATTGGTAACTTTTACATAGTCCTGTTTTAAATGTTGTTGATAATACAAAGAAATATAAGGTGATGTCTGCCATTCATATGTTTAAAATCTTTTTAGAAAAATAGGGAGAAACACATGGAAAAGCCAATCTATGATGACACTCTCAATGAATGTTCACCAATGCTGCTAGGAATTTCAAAGGGGAAAGGAATCAGGGTGAATTGATGTGTTCAGACATCTGAATGGAAACTTCTTAGTTGAATTGGACCTTGACAGCTAAGGCTTAGTTAGATACTTTGAAAATCTATGGCCTGTCTTCTGACCTGGAGGTCCCCATACTTGGAGGGTGAATAAATCCAACTTGACATCTGTTGGGTTGTCAGAAAAGTCATGACGTATTTTTTCTATGTTTTTCGTTGCAAAAATGCGTCATGACTTTTCCGACAACCCAATATAATGTACTGGAATAGCTTAAGAAATTAGAAGACCTCTGCTTGTTGCTGTTTTGTTGAGGTTTGTCTTAAGAATACAGGCTGCTCATTATATTCAGCAGGTTTTAGAGCGTGCAGGACTGAGTACATTAGAACTGTTCGGGGAGCTTAAAAAAAATAACCATTACAGAGACTCTGGGTACTTCTAATCCTAACTCTAATACAGGATTCAAAAATCTTCTCCAGGTGGTTCTGGTAGGGAGCTAGTTTCCAGAACCACTGATCTAGCCACTGATAAAAACTAATCTCTTTTTCCTGTCAGGACTAGTCCTAAATTGTTTCTGGGAAATATCCTCTTCTTGAAATATCCAAAAAGAAGACTTTTTTTTTTTTTAAAGCAGTTGTCAGCCATCAACCAGTCAACCCATGCTGGAAATTGTTTATCCTCTAATTTAGCGTTAACTCTCATAACAATTTAAACTCATTTTTACCTTTTCTTCTCTTGATGGAGATTTTTTTTTTTTAATGTAGTCAATACCTTATCTTTCCTGCCTTTCTTAGATTTCCATAACCTTAACATCTGAGCTCAGCTGGTTGAGTAACAATTAGTCATAGCATCATTGCATTGCAGTTTTGAGGGAGCAATACCCACATATGATTCCAGGGTAGGCCACATCCGGCTCACTGTCTGTTTTGGAATAAAGTTTTATTGGAACACAGCCAGGCGCACTCATTTGCATGTTGTCTACAGCTGCTTTTGTGCTACAGCGGCAGAGTTGAGTAGTTGGGACAGTTAGCGGAAAAATTTGCTAACCTCCAGATTACAGCTTTAGAAAATTTTAATATCCTCATCCAGGAGTTTTGAGGGAAGACTTATATTTCCAACTGGCACGTGCTCCCACACTCCTCAGTACATCCCAGGCAGCCACCGGAGCTGGTCTGAGTCCGTCCACAGTGTCAGCGTGTTTGCCGGCCGTCTTCTTCCTCATGCTTGTGAGGGGAGAAAAAATTTGTTTCCCTTCTTTTTAAAAAAAATTTTGGGGGCGGCAGAGAACAGCCATGGTCATTGGTTACACATTGCTTTCATGCTACAATGGCACAGTTGACTCTTTTAGGGAGGGCGCAGGTCACAGTGGCCCACGCTGGGATCGCACCGGCAACCTTGGTGTTATCAGCTCTAACCAACTGAGCTAACACCGGTCACCCCATTTGTTTCCGTTCTTTATGACAAAGCCTGTGGTTTTAGAAATATTCATGCTACCTACCTAATGACAGTGGCCGCCATGACTCATATAAACATCGAAAAAAGAGACATCATGTTATTGGGCTTCAGCCACGTGGCCTTGGACCTGATAGTTGCTGTGTAAAAGTTTTTGACTATTGCATGTATTCCCTGCAGTATGCAGTGTATAGTAACTACATTTTGTAGACTAGATAGATCTATAATGTATTCCCAGATACATAAGCAATTTCTGGGGTTTTACTTCCCACTTTGATGATGTTCCACTAGGATGACTCCAAATGCTTTGAGGTGTTGCAGTGGTGTTACGGGGAGTCTCGGTTCTTCTTGCGGACACAGTTAAGAATCAAAGGCCAGCAAGCTGATTAATATGCAAGCAGGATTTATTAGTGATACATTCTCAGGGAAGAGAATGGGCCTAGCCAAGGTGGTGGGGGGAAGGGGGGAGAGAGAGAGAGAAAGAGAGAGGGGGGGGGAGAGGGGAGAGAGTGAGGGTCAGAGAGCTGGAGGGCCAGAGAGAGCCCTTGTCTCAAGAACTTCAAGTTTGCTGGGTGGGGTGAGGGAGTTCCGTATTGATTTGGGGGCGAAAGTGGTGCCTGTTCTTCCACAGAAGGGCGTGACCTCCTAAGATGGGTGGAGGCCTGTTGACTCAGACCTTTATCTTGCTCCAGACCACCTTGTTATCTGTTGTTGTAAAAACAGATACGTGACTGGAGGCAGCTAGTTATGAGCGTCTTCTGTAGGCACTATGGTCCCGTCCCGCCCCTCCTCCTCTCTCTTCCTTCTCCATTTTCTAACTTCTGCCTGACCATGGGACTGGTTAAATGAAATTGCATTAAGACCAATGTTGTTAATATTTCAAATCCCCCTGATTTATAGCCACCAATAGATAAACCTACTTTATGCATGTAAAAGTCCACATTATAGCCAGCCATGTTACAAGAAGCTTGTATGTATAACTTTTCCCATCTTATGTAATGTACGAGGCACCCTCTCCCCTTCCTAAGTATATAAAGCACCTTTCAGTGGGAAGAATGCTTTCTTGTCCTGATTTGACAAGTGGGTGTGATTAGTCAGTCAACTAGGGTGGGAGCTAGACCTGCCCACAGGNTCACGTAATACATCTATTTTTGAGCGTCTCTAAAGCCAAATGAATGAGAAATGGTCAGTTTTTAAATCGAGTGATTCTGTGCCCCTTGCATAGTAATAGAACAACTGTCATTAGTAAACTTGAACATGCGCCATCTTTCCCAGGGCAAAAATTTGGATATTCTTGAGCATTCAATTTGTCAAGCATATTGCTTTTGAAATACTTTGGCTGTATGCCATAGGATGTCCAAAGATGTTTTATGGTGTAAATATCTTAATTCTTTAGGGGAAATGAGCGACTTTTTCCTTTTGGTTGCAGGAATAAAGTTAAGAACAAGCCGATTTTCAGTTATCTTAGTACAAGACAAAATCTTTACTTGCCAGTAATTTTCTTAGTGTGGTTCATAATCTGTGTTTGATCAAAGACCCCTCTGAGAATCAAGTAAAGTCTTCTCTGCAAGAAAAATGCCTGTATACCCCAGTTTACATACAGTTTTACAGTGTTTGCAGGGCCAAAGCTTATTCATAGATCCTGGTTAAGAAACGCCGCTGTATCTTAGAATTCTGTAGATATTATTGGTGATAATTTATTATTTTAATTTATATATGGTACGCATTTTATAGGAGTTTTATTTTTTCTATATATTTGTAACATGTAGCTAAAACTCCTTGAATGCGTGTTTAATAATTTCTTATTTATTAAGAAAGGTATTATACCCTCTAAGGAGGTAATATTAAATTATTACATACTATACCTAACGTAAAACATATCATACACTTGAATGGAATTCATAGAAGAAATCAACAAAGTTGTCCACTGAATACCATATTGTATAGAACTATCCAGCCAAGAAGTAGGTGATTGTAGCATTATTGATTTGAGAAAAGCAGAAGTTAGTTTTAGGAAGAACCACAAATGAGATATGAGTTTCTATTCTTAGTAATTTCTTATTCTATTTTTATCCTAGTTATAATAGAGAAATAATTGTGACAAATTTAATAGACTTTGCAGGGTCACTTTAATCAGGTTGACCAACAGAAAAAGTTGGTAGAATTTGTGTGGTGACGTTTTTCTTCACTGCTTCTCCCAATAGCGCTCTCATTTCCTAAGAATTTAATGACACCAGATTTATTTGTCACCTTAAAAGTGTTTCTCCTGAAAGAATTAAAAGGGGACTGTTAAGTAACTGTCATTGTACTTGAGTTTTTTAAACAGTATTGAAAAGGAATGAAAGAGGGCAGCCCTCTGCTCCCCATGGCAAAGGACTCGGTGTTCCACAAGGTCATTGTCAGGCCCAGGAAGGCAAGTCACTCCCTACTTTTTAGTACCTATGTCTTCATTCTATAGATTGCCTTCTCAAAAGTTCAACTTTTTAAAAAGCTATCAACTTAGGAATCACAAATTTTCTGCATATTTTGGTTCATGCCATCTTAAGCTTCCCAAGTCCAAGCAAGAAAAGAGAGGAAGGGCCCGAATGCCCCCCTTCTGCAGCATCTTGATTGTCTTACAGCTGCTTGTGTATCTCAGCAGACTGAATGAAATGATTGGAAGGAAATGATAGCGCAGTCTTCAAATCTGGGTCATAAGATGCCAGAGCCTTCTGTTTCCTTATTTGACATCTGTTATTTTATGGCTCCTGCAGGCTCCGTTTCCTTGGAGGTACTTGAAGCCGCAACTTATTTAGACAGTTCCAAAGATAGATTCAACCTACCCTCTAATGCTGCTATACTAAAAAAATAAATGTGCTTTAAAATTTTTTAAATATCTTCCTTCATGCATTGGATGCATTTAAAAATTGTTTTTTTAAAAAACTGTCTCATTAGCATGATTTTTTTCTGTAGATTCTTTAAATTCACTTCTTACTGCTTTTTATTTATAAGTGCCTCCTAATATATTACTAATACATCTTGACTTTGTATCTGGTTATAGCTCAACATCCAATTACTAGAGCCGGTATAGAAAGGAAATGTGCAGTTTAATTCTTTGTTAAATGAAACACCTTCATTCGTGCCCTTGGTACCTGGTGCATTGGTACGTGTCCTTCCTAAATAGCCCATGCTTGTGCAGTATCTGTGGTTAAATGTGCTGAAGATCACTCTACCTGTAAACACATTGTTTTCCTGGATGAAGTAACAACTTTTCTTAATATATAACCAGGTTTCTGAACATTGAACTAAAATGTTATTCCTCCCCTGTCATTTCTTATTTATTTTATTTTTTTCTTTAAGCATAGGCTTCTGTTTTTTTTGGTTTTTTTTAAAATTTTTTATTCTTAGTTTCAGATGTACAGAACAATGCAATAGTTATCCTTTTCACCCTCACAAATTAACAACCCCCCCTCCCCCCATCCCCTGTCATTTCTTACTCCCTCGTATTAAATCTCAGCTCAGGCTTATTTTGCATACTGGTTATACCTTTTTGGTGTAGAAGGATAAATAAGAATAAAACCCTAAATAAAAGAGACACTGAAATAAATAATAATTTCTTTTGTAAAGAAACGTTGTCTAAGAATTTAGCAGACCTTAAAGCTGAAAGAAAGCCCGAAGACTATCCACTCCTAGAATCCAGGCGTCTTTGTTCCCAGTTCAGCGCCTTCGAATTATAACCTATTTCCACAAATTATTCTTTCTGAACCTAGTTAGGAACTTCTGGCAATTGAAGATGAAATTTTAAGATAAGAAAAAAAGTAAATCTTTTAGTCATTTCTTTCCCTTCATTTTTAAAGGGTCTTCACCATTGGGCTAATGATACAGGAGGCGCTCCTCCCCGTCTGTGCAGGTGCCGACTTTTGGGTCCTCCTCTTAGGACAGGTAGAATTTGATTCGGTATCCCTCCACTGCAGTTTTCATGTAGAGATATGTGTCTATTAAACTGTGCCAAATGTCCAGAGTACTCCAACAACAGGAATTGGCCCATTTTGTCCATTTGTCTCTGAAATATCAAATTCAAATATTAATCACATTTTTTTCATTTATGTGATTGGAGATTACTGTTTATGTTTGATTCCTAATGACTATGAAAAGCAATACTGCTGAGTTGTTTTTTTATAACATTCAATTGTTACATCCTATGGTATGACAGTGAGAAAGGTAATGAAAAATGAAATTCTCTTGTGTTGATTTTCTTCTCTTCGTTAGAACTTTAAACAGTCAGAGTGAGGCTTCATCGTTACTTTCCAGTCTCCATTCTTGGCCTTCCACGCCCCCTCCCTAGCTAAACTGCTCTCCCGAGTATGCTTCGTAGTTTGGAAGTCACGTGCCCAGGGCCGCTGCCGTGGCGAATAGTTCAGTTTGTGCCTTTCAGAGTTGCCTCCTCCTGCTTCATCCTGCTGGAGAGTCCCAGCCACATCTGCTGGCTTGCCCACTGAGGCCCCTGCCTTTCCCCCTCTCTCTTGTGCTTCTCATCCCCTAGTCCTCCCTGCCTTCCAGGACCCGTCTCCCCCTAACCCCCTGGCCTCCAGTTAGACATGTTCTTGTGTCTCAGTGACCTCTGTAGGACCTCTCCAAGTCACGTATCACATACAAAATGCTTGTACGTGCATTCTACCTTTATCTTAAGAACAGCAGCCTAGCCTGTAGGGAAAGGTTAGCCTAACCCTTAGGGCTGTTTAGCGGAGTAAGTGCATTTTAACGCTGATCTTCTACAGACACTTCCTCTACCTTTGGGGTTCAACCCCTGGATGAATCTAAGAGTTGGCATTTAAAGCAGGAAGAAACCTGCCCATCTGGACTTCCAGTGAGCAGGGCGAGAGAAGACGGGCAGGNTAGAAGGAAGCCTCATTCTGTGTATCGGGGTCAGCTGGCAGTGCGATCCCATCCACGTTTCCCCAGCAGCCTCTAAGGAGCCTGAACCGGGCTGTGAACACTTGAGAGGTGGGTGAGCCGCTCCCTCCTGGGTGGAGCCGGGGAACTTCATGTAAGGAGGTGCCGTGTGCACTGCGTCTTGAAAAGTGGGTAAGACCTTATATGGAAATGGAGAGGCCTGGCATAGTAGACAGAAAATACTGTGAGGAGAGGCTTTAAGGTAGGAAATCAAAGAGTGTTTAGGGAAAGTCGGGGGTCAGTCCATTTGGCTAGAGCTAGACCATCGAGCATTTATCGGGAGACATAGGCTGATGGCAGGTCAGTGGGAAGCTCTTAAATGCCCTTCTCAGAAGAGTAATTTCTGAAGATATAGTGGTGGCTTCTCTGAATATTTCTGGTTTTACTTCACACAATAAAGATAAAGGAATGAAATTTCTATAAATAATGAAACCAAACCAGAGCAGATGCCCACCTGGCACGTGGGGGTCAGGGACAGTTTCTGATCTAGGGACAACCAGGTTGAACTCTGGCTCTGGGCAGATGCGTGTGGAAGTCGTGTGCGGGAAGGTTCAAGTGGAGGACACTGGGTCAGGGACCCCATTTAGAGGATGGAGTCACCATGCCTGTGGGAACCACAAGGAGGAGAAAGAGGTCTGGGATTGAGAAAAAGATTTGACCTTAAAGAGAAACAAAGAAGGCAGAAAGAGAAATTGAGTTTTAGTTAAGAGGGAGGAATTGGGTTTTTGACGTGTTAAGTTTAAGGTGCATGTGGCACATCCAGTGGTCCTGTCTGGAAGGTAGATCAGACCTAAGGACACGTGTGAGATCTTCAAAGGAGAGAGGATGCAGCGGGCAAGTTGAAGGTACACAGAGCATGTGCCTCCTTGAGCTGGAGCAGGGCACCTTCTAACAGCTGCTCCCTTCCTTTGTGTCTGTCCCAGGTCTGCAGTTAGCACGTCTCGTGCTCAGCAGGGGAGACTCAGTGGTGGGGGGGAGGGGCAGTCCCCAGAGAGGGGTGGTGGCGGTGCTCGTGGCACTAAAGGTGGTGGTCAGGGCACATCCGAGGCGGTGCAGCGGGGCATGTAGCGTGCTTCTGTGACCTAAGATAGGGTGGGACAAAGCAGATGGCAAAGGGGCAAAAGAGGAAATGACTGGGGAGAAGGGGAATACTCGTGGAAAGAAAGAGCGGGAGCAGGGTGGGGGGAGAGCATGGGGAAAGGCGTGAACCGACCGCGGGGCCAGTGAGGGACAGAGACTGAGAAGTCAGGTCCCAGAAAACATAATCGGTGTGAGGCAGAAGCAATGTGAAAAGCACAGGAAAGAGACAGGGTTCTTTTTTCTTCTGGGAGAGGACGGGCAAAGAGAGGTTGGAGAAAGATAAAGGAGAGAAAGAGCTTTGGATTGTGCTGCTAGCAGCAGTCTCGGGAGGGGACCCCAAGGGCCTGCACAGTGTGCAAATTAGGAATTCAGCAATTCAGCAAAGCACCAAGAGTTACTACTGAATTTAGCCTGAATCTCATTGGCCATTGCACAGTGTCTTAGCTTTCTCTGGTAGCGCTTCACAGTTTGTGAAGTAATAACGGTAAAAGCTACTGCTGCTGTTATGATTATTACCGTCATAGCGCCATGGATAGATCTTATCTTGACAGCCTTTTAAAGAAAGTGTCACTGTTTTATAGATGTGGGAACTGAGGCCTAGCGTGATTAAGTAATTGCCCAAGGTCACAGGATTAGTAAGTGACAGACTTGGGATTTAAACCCAGCGTCCGCGGTCTGGCCAACCCCTGGCTGGGTCATTCGTGCAAATCTATGTAGAGAGATCGACAAAGTGGGTACAGAGAAGATTTCTCAGGGTGAGAGATTCTGAAATACCAGTGAGGGCACAGCCGAAATGGGGTCCATTCTTGAAGAGAAATAAATGGAAGTGGCCGAGAGGATTAGATAGTACAGAAGAGCTCTGAGAGCCCCGGCGGTGAGGTAATGGGGTTCCCTGTGAGTGTGAGAGAAGAAAATGAGGGCCTGGGGGTTTTGAAATTCAGAGAAACCCCCCAGTTCTGAGGACTTGAAGGAGTGGATAGTTGGAATGGAAGAAATAAGGGTGTTGTGGGCTTAGGAAGGTGAGAGCCCATGAAGACCAGCGTGTAGAAATTATCAACATGGATGCTGAAACCGACCTGTCATCAATTCTTCACATCTCAGACATAATCACCGCTAAATGTCAATATGCAAATATCTTCTGAAGGCAAGTACAGATTGGCTCGGAATGAACTGTCTTTGGGCATTATCCTTTGTTCCTGTCCATTTAGGAAGTGTATGATNCCCCTGCCTTAATCTTAAGACTCCCTTTTAACTTAAAACAAGGAGAGAAGGGTAAAAGACGCCTTTCTCTAAAAATTTGACTCACAAAACGAAGTTCACATATTAGAAAATGATACTTCAGTAGAAGACTTTTTACAAATGCCTAGATGACTTGTGGATGATTTAAGCTATTGAATTGCTGTTACAGTGCTAAAGAGTACATACACCCTTAAAATGTGGTGTACGTCACTCTTACTGTGTTTAGGCTGCCTTCAGTATTACAGAATTGTTTACACAAAGGCTAATTTTAGCCCTTTATTCCACTGGCTCTTTTTCCAAATATACCTATTTTTAAATAAGAACATTTCTTTCTATCTTAATTTTTATTTTGGTTTCCTTTATTACTTCAAGTTAATGTGGAGAGTAAAAAAAAAAAATCACAAGCCATAATATAGCTATATAATTTTGTTATTTAACAACCGGTTTGGAGGGCTGAATGTTTTGTTGCCTTATGGTTATTATTTCTAGTATTCCTCTTAAACCTGATGAAACCAAAACAAACACTTCAATTGAAGAATCAGAAGATTTGTCATTTGATTGAGACAACTCAGAAGCGCATTTAAGATTTCGGTCTCTTGAGTACCTTCTGCCTACTTTTCTTCGTTGTGGCCACATTGGAAAACATGAAGCACTCTGTTTCTGATTTAGAGCATGTCTTCATTAGGAGCTGTAATTTCTTGTAAGATGAGACAGACCAGGAGTGCCAGCCTTCTGACGCTTGGGATCCCTTCCATGCCTCCCTCGCTGCAGCAGTGCCCCAGCAGCATCCACACTAATGACGCAAAAATGACGTCTACCTTGCGGGGAGTGCAGCGCTGGCAACTGTCGTTCTACACATCTAATTTGATGGTGTGAATTTGCTATATCCTAAACCTTCCTCTCCCAAAAGGAAACCAGCCAGAGAATAAAGACAAGAAATTAAAACTTAGCACTTTCATTTTATATTCATGTTGGTTATTCACCCAGAAAAAGAAAGTGTAATTCACTCATTATCAACTCATATGGTAACACTGGAGAAATACCTTATGGAGTGAAAAAACTTTAAATTAGTTGACCAGAACTCTGAACCCTATGTTCAACGGCTGCTCCGTAAATGAGGATTACATTTAGCAAAAACTAATTCTCCTGTTTCTTTGGTGCAAAACTGTTTGCAATAAGCCATTTACTTATTTTGATGCACATTCAAAGTCATGTCCTGCACCTTCTATCACTTTTTCTCCTTTAAAGGAAAAAAAAAAACATTCAATTTGATTTAGTCCTTTCTACCAGATCTTTGTTCAGATTCATTCTTCTTTTGAGGGTCTCTCACTTTCTCTTCAGTTCAGGAGGAATTACTTTCGTGCCTCCTCACCCAAGATCTAATAACCAGTGATGGAAATTCTCAAATCATTAATTAAAGGAAAAAAAATTACTTTTGTCATCAGGTTAATATGTCTTTGTTTTGTATAGGTAGCAACATACTGAAAACATAGAACATATTTACAGTTATGGTCTATTGTTAAATGGCTCCAGGTTCTGGACTGTGGAGCATAAGATCTCTAGCGTTTTGGACTTTTACGTTTCTATCTGATTTCAGAGAAATTGAGGTCTCATTCTTTTCTTTCAGACAAGGCTTTTTTTCATGTATTTTAATAGACTTTTACCTTATAGATGTGACATTTTTATATTCCAAAAATGATCCCAAGACATATATATCTTTGTTTTTCTTATTTAAAACCCCAAACCAAGAATTATTTGAGAAAGGAAACAGGGATCTTACTGTAGCAAATAAACTTCGCTTTTGTAAATCTATAGAAAAGGGAAGGTGGGAGAAGGGAAGAAGTGATAGCGCCCCGAGACGTTGAAGCTCTTGTGCCAGGAATCCTGATAGGCAGCCTTTGTGTTTCTGCTGCCTTTTCTATGAATAGTAAATTTTAGCTTTTTGATGATGAAAGGAAGTATTATTCAACCAGTGATTTAACCGGAAATAATTGATTGTATTAGTAATTATTCCTAGCATTCATTAATACTTCTTAAAGTGGTTTTAACTCAGTGTATCAAATGTGTGCACCATGATTTTCTGCTTTTAAAATATATTCTATATGTAGCAAATGTTTTACCATGCTAAGAAGTCAATAGTCTTCTCATATTCATGTTCTAGAAACATCAGTTTAAAATTAGCGATTATCTATGACTTCCTCTTTTTACCTCATTTTAC
>NW_017732045.1:548074-553990 GCF_001890085.2 Hipposideros armiger | reverse complement strand
TATCCACTTGGGGTTCTAACCTTAGTTAAACCCAGAAGCCAACTGGAAATGCACTTTTGGGTCTGCTGGATACTTTGGCTCATCTGATTTATTGGTGACACAAGAAAGGAGTTTCCGTGACTGAACCTGATAGTGACCGTTTGATTCCTGTGGAGTCAGAGGGTTTCTCTCTCAACTATCATTTCTTTCTTCTTCGTATTGTTGGGTGTTTAGATACTTTAAATATCATAAAGTGCATTTTGTTCTCAGTAGCTTATGAAGGAAATGACTGTTATTCCTGAGGCTAGTGTCAAATGAGGAATTGGGATCCAAGGTGGTGATTATGAAATTATAGCTTTTTACTTTCACCTGATTGCTGCTGGTTTAGTCCGGGGCAGCTGACAACTTCACACATGGATTTAGTAAGAGGAGATGCTCTGAAAGAGGGGCGATGTGAAGGAAAATAGACCCTGAGTGGGGGAGAATCAAGGTTGGGGAGCAGAAGGATGTCCATCTGTTCTAAGGCAGCATAGCCTGAGCAGGAGGGGAGGTTTTAATGCAGATGGTGTCTTTTCAAAGCCAGTAGAGGCTGGTGTTTATTGATTATTAGAAGGACCTCGTTCATGATCATCACCATGTTTTAAAAATGGTTAAGTTTCATTATTATTGTTGAGTCTTGAGCAGTGTAGCTTCTCTAATGCCCTTCATTAGCAATTTCCTTCTAAAGCACATCATGGGAAATGTGGAATGTGTTATGGCTCACTAAAATATAATCTTAGAACAGCTTTTGGGGATCAGTCATATCAAAATGTAGAGTGATGCTAGTTCTCAAAGTTAACGTTTTTCAAATCTGAAATGTTATCTCCTAAGTGCCCAAGCCACCCCACTGTGAAATGTTGCATGCTGATGAACAGTGGAAATGCCTATCACCTCATGCATTCCATGAACTGTTTCTTGGTTATTTATAGGAACTAAGAGAAATACATAATAAGCAGCAACTCCAGAAACAAAAGTCCATAGAAGCTGAACGACTAAAACAGAAAGAGCAAGAGCGAAAGATCATAGAATTAGAAAAACAAAAAGAAGAAGCCCAAAGGTGAGTCTTTTCAGTGGATTGTGGGCCCATCTGGAAGGAACTTGGAGTGTTTACTGTTCTTTGCCTGGCTTCTCCAAGCACTTAATGCACGAGAAAGCGCGCGCGCGCGCGCGCGCGCGCGTGTGTGTGTGTGTGTGTGTGTGTGTGTGTAAGTGTGTAAGCACAAACATGTGTGCATGTATAAATCTTTGCATCTATAAGTACTCCCTGAAGTTTTTCATTGGTTCTCAGAGCTGGGCTAACTTACTACTATGTAGATAAATGGAATTATCCAAGGAAATTGGGACACTTGGTTTGTGCATTTGCATGCCAATGACCAAAATGCATTT
Organism: Hipposideros armiger; assembly: GCF_001890085.2. Classification (NCBI taxonomy): domain Eukaryota; kingdom Metazoa; phylum Chordata; class Mammalia; order Chiroptera; family Hipposideridae; genus Hipposideros; species Hipposideros armiger. The sequence continues at coordinate 552,586 of NW_017732045.1, read as the reverse complement.
CCAGTTCACAGGCTTTTAATAACAGCTTCGGTCAGAGTGCTGGGCTTGCAGGCGGAGCCCCTGAGCCCTTGTCGCACAGGGTTTCTCGGTAGGTCTGACAGTGTGCCGCTCTTTTGGTTTTTTTTCAACTGCAAATTAAAATCGAGTACAAAAGGAGAAAATTTGCTGCTGCTGCTTAGAATACAGACATTTTTGTTTGTTTTTGTTTGAATATGTATGTTTCTGGTTTTTATCTGTAACTTTCTGCAGTAAATTATGGACATTTATTTTTTAACTTTTGGTGTGTCTGATTTTGTTATCGGATATATGCCTTTTAAATTTCAATTAATTTTAGACGCCAAGAAACAAAAATGACCAAATACCTCAATGAAATATAGTATAAATTATAAAAGTTGATGATTGAAGTTAGACTAAAAAGATGGAGAAACATACTTTAGGCAAGTCAGGAACGTCAGTGGCCTGAGCTGAGTTAAACCACCCAGAGTGGTGCAGGTTTTGTCACGGGTTTATCCAGTATTCTGAGTCTGGGATTTGGGGCTGTTTTTTGTTTTGTTTTGTTTTTTTCATGCCAGTCGGTAGGGTCTCAAACCAATTAAGAGGACTACCGGGGGTGCCAAAAAAATGTATGCACATGACTTGTCTTCATCTTTTGTTATCGGTATATATTATTACAATTTTAATAGTTTTTTCTTTTTTTAAAAATGTGTATACCCTCTGTATTTTATGGTTTTCTTGAGGGTAGGACTAGGATTGTGTACCAATGATTAATTCCTTGGATGTGTTGACTAACTTGAACTCCATCGTTTTTCGGTCTTCAAACTTTATAAAATGCTTTCATTATTCACACTATATGCTGCACCAAACTTTCACATTCCTACAGAGTAGAAACAAACACAAAATATCATAATACAAAAAGGTTAAATTTTCTGCTTACAATTATATGATAAGTAGTACCCAAAATATTACATTCCGAAATTACGTGGTTATACATTATAAATGGTGACCTTTATTAATAGAAAATGTGAAGCAAATTTTATTGTGGGGGCTTTTTTTTGTTATTATGAATAACAATGTCTTTACCCCTTCAAAAAATTTTTTCTGCTTTCTTAATAGATATTTTGAAAATTGTAAGTAAAATGTTTAAAATTTAAGTTAAAAAGAACTATATTGCACTAAATTTTGACATTCATACAGAATAGACATAAATAAAATATTTTTTTAATGGAGGATAAAAGTTTTGTGTTTATATTATGTTCCCTTGGCAGTTTCTTAATTCCAAGAGATGACCTTTGTGTGTTGGTGTGGCATGGGATAGTGGTTCAGGGTGTGGCCTCTAGAACCAGACTGCCTGGAATTGAACCTCAGGCTGGTGTGGCTGTGTGACTTTAGACAAGTCCTTTAATATATCTGCCTCACTTTTCTCATTTGTAAAATGGGGATGATAATAATAGGACTTACCTGGTGTGAAGGGTAAAGTAGTTAATAAATGTGTTATTATTAACATTATGTAATTTATTATTGCATGTTAGTTTCATTTAAAAGGGTGATCATTTAAAGTATTTTCTGACTTTATAAAATATTATGGAATAAGAAAAATCATTCCCAGCCGTTTCCTATGGGTTTCAGTTTGAGGCCATCATAATTTTCAAGGCCTAGATTCAATTGCAATTATTTCTTTGTGTTAGCTGCTTTGAAAAATAAACACAAAGTAGTTGAATTCAGTGAAATATATAAGAATTATTGCTGAGTAATGGGTGGTTACTATTTCAAGGTTTTAAAATAATCTTTTGCTTTCAATGTCAGTTTCAGGGGGCTACATGTGTGCCTGTAAAAGTGGTGTGTGTACCTTTTTTTTNCTAAACTGCATTGATCACAATCTCCAGCACTATGTTGAATACAAATGGTGAGAGCCTTGTTCTTGATCTTCGGGGGAAAGGATTCAGTCTCTCACCATTAAGTATGACCTTAACTGTAGGTTTTTTAGTAGATACACTTTATCAGGTTGAGGGATTTCCCTCCTGTTCCTTTTTAGCTGAGAGTTTTTATCGTGAACAGGTATTAAATTGGGTCATATATTTTCCCCCCCTGTATCTATTGAGATGTTTACTTGTTTTTTCCCCCTTATTTTGTTAATATAGTGATTTACTTTGGTTGAAATATGAATGTTAAACCAACCTTCCATTTCTGGGATAAACCACACTTGGTCATGGTGTATTACCATTCAAAAAAATATATTTCCTAGATCCAATTTGCTATAATTAAGGATGTTTTCATTTAAGTTCATGAGGAATATTAGTTTATAGTTTTCTTGTAATGTCCTTATCTAGTTTTGGTATCAGTGTAATAAATATGAAAATAATAAGTTGGAGAATACTCTTTTCTATCTCCTATTTTTCTATTTTCTAAAAAATGTTTGTGTTGAAAAAATATTTCTTTGAATTTTTGGTGGCATTCACCTGAGCTTAGAGCTTTCTGTGCGGTAGGACTTTTAATTGTTTAATATATTCAATAGATATAGGACTGTCAGATTTTGTTTCTTCTTGAGTCTGTTTTGATAATTTGTATCTTTAAGTGAATGTACCCATTTTATCTAAGTTACCAAATTTATTTGTATACAGTTGTTTACAAATATTTTCTTCTTATTCTTTGGAAGTCTGTAGTATCGATAGTGATGTCACATCTTTCATTCCTGGTATTAAGGATTTGTATCTTCTCTCTCGCCCTCCAAATCTTCCTCTCCCTTTCCCTTCCCTTCTTCTTTCCCTCCTCTTTCTTCCCCTCCTCCTCTTCTCCATCAATCAAGTTAGAAGTTTATTGNGCAGCACAGAGTTGGAGCTGGGCAACAGGAGAAGTGGCTTTAAAACAATCTATCATTAAACACTTCTCATATGCCAGGCAGTGTCCTAATAGTCAACAATCCCCACAAGAACCATAAGGAGACAGCTACTGTGATCCCCGTTTTACAAATGAAGCTGAGGCAACAGGAGATGAAACTTGCCCAAGGTCAAGCAGGTGATAAGTTGTAGAACTCATATTTAAATTGAGGCAGTCTAGTTGCAGAGCCCTACTCTTGATCATTACACTTCGCAGTCTTGAGGCCAAGTTACTGTGTGACTCAGGGTCCTCACTCACGCCTGCCTGACATCACTTTTGGTCCTAGGATGAATGGAAGGGGTGGGAGCTTGACTGTTGAACCTACTGAAAAGTTGGGGAGGCCCTGGCACAAGTTGCCCTAAAAACAGCTAGGATTCCAGTACGAAGCATTTGTAAAGTTAAAATATGCCCTAATACCACAGGAAAAATAAATGAGGAAGGAAAGGCATTTGAGTTTAGCATAAAATAAGATCCAAGTGGAAAAATGTCATCTTAAATCCTTGTCTAGAGAAGTAGTTGGGGCTGCCCAGAAAAAGGAAAGGAAGAACGAAACAGCATGGGGAGTGGAATGAGCAGTGGATAATGTGTTCCCATCTGATTCAGTGTTAGCAAGAACAACAACTGCAAAGCAAACATAGAAGCTTTGAAGCCGTATTGCACTTTATCTCAGGGGAACTTCTTTTTGGAGAATTCTCAGCTCTAAAAACTGCTTTCACCCATGACAGTAAGGTTCCCCTACATATGGGTTATTTTGTAAATAACGTGTAGAATTAAGTAGTAAGCTGAGTATTCCACTTCCTCTACCCTATCCCAAGCACTTTTTAAATTCAAGTAAGCTAATAAATATCACATCCCATTACTTACGCTACAAGGAATACAGATAGATGTTTGGTTCCATAGGTTTTTGCTTTTTGTTGTTTTTTTTTTTTACTGAATATTTGAGTGGGTTAGAAAACCGGCATTTTTGCCAGTTTTTCCGAAATCATTGTTAAGACCCTACCTACTCATTTCTGTGGTTTCTAAAAAGCAGCGTTACTGTCCAATGAAGTAAGGGTTCAGTGTTTTCCCTCCTTAGGCAGTGTATTAAGGGATTCAAAATAAGATAAGGTCACTAATAACCCTTATTTGACTTAGAGTGGTGAACATAATTTTCTAATAGTGAATGTAATTGTCCTCCAAAATTGTTCTTCTGTTGCTCATAATCATTCTGCTGATTTTGAATGATCCTTTTGAGTCAGAATTAAAATAAAATGCAATTATTAAAAGCACTTGGTTTAATAAACAGCCTTTGTGAAAAATTTAAACAATAGAATTCTATATTTTCATGTGCTCTTTTGTGAATAGTCAAGTTAAATTTGTACAAAAGAAAACTGTGGGACCTTAATAGAATTGATCGTTGCTATAAATAACCACTTCCTTAATTTTCTCGTCATGCATCTGTGGGGCTTTTAAATGGTTAAGCACAGCAGTCCGCTTCACTTCCCATGGAAACCATCTAAGGCTGTGCTTTTTATCTTTCTTGTCCCTGCGCAGAATAACTACTCAGTTATTAGAGATTTGGAGAGTGCTAAATGTATATTGATTGCACTCTTTGCTTTCAACTTTAATAAATTCAAGTCAAATTATTTTTAATAATTA
>NW_017732045.1:519299-540428 GCF_001890085.2 Hipposideros armiger | reverse complement strand
GTCACTGGCCCCATGTGGGATTCAAACCGGGGCCCCGCTGCTCAGAGCTGGTGTCCCAAGCCAGCTCTTAACCAACATGCCACTTGGCCGGGCCTGTCGCTTTCACTTTTGAAAACAAACAGTAACTGGGAACCGGTGAAGCACCCGTAACCGTGCTGCCCTAAAGTGGGCTCCTCTGGCTGTGTGTGTGCTCTTGTGTGCTCATTGGAGAGGCGCGTCTGTGTCACCTGAATCGATGCAAATCCCAAAGTAACGAGAGGCTCTTTATGTCATTCCACACAAGGGTGAAAAGGTGGAGGGGCTCCAGGCACAAGCCCTGTATCCTTGGAGAGCCAAGAAAGATAACCATTTAAATTTTAACAAAAACGACATCATCACCGTCCTGGAACAGCAAGACATGTGGTGGTTTGGAGAAGTTCAAGGTCAGAAGGGTTGGTTCCCCAAGTCTTACGTGAAACTCATTTCAGGGCCCATAAGGAAATCTACAAGGTATTTTTGTGTTTATCTGCTTCTATTAGATGAAAACAATATCAGGCATTAAATTATTGTTTGCATGGGTGCAGATTCAGCTAGAAGTTGCAGGGTTCTTTTGTCTCCTGGATCTTTTAATGGCTAAAGTTAGAGTACGTGTCAACAAGAAGGAGCCTCTTACTGATAAATGATCATTTTTTTCCGTCCCTTATGGAAGCCTGCATATCTTGTTTTTCGTTAACTTCTGCAAAAGGGAATTCTACTCTGAGACCTGAAACATCCTTGTGGATTTGTTGGAGATCACGCTTCTCTTCATAAGCTTAGTAGCCACTTTCTGCCAGATGTATGTGAATACTTAGAGGCCCACAGCATTTGGGGAAGTAATTGTAAGAGTGAATTATCTTTTTCATTAGGAACCTTATAGCATGGAACTTTAACCGGGTTGTTGTCTAATTATTCCAACCATATTGATGTTCAGAACAACTTATGAGCTTTAAGAAGATAAAAATAGCAGAAGTATTGGCTGAGGCTCTCTCAGTCATGCTTTGAAATAGACCAATACGTTGACTGTCTGTCCAGCACAGCATAGTGCTGAAAACCAAGAGTGTAGACTTAGAATCAGCCTCTAGGACTTTACCATGTGTTTGAACTAAGTGCATCTATTTCATCTGTAGATTGTTCAAAGTTTTAAATGTTAAGCAGTTAAAAAAAAAATCAATGTCATTTGTTCTATTTCTTTGAAGATAACAATTAAAATACTTTTCTTCCACCCCACGCCTGCCTTTTTCAGCATGGATTCTGGCTCTTCAGAAAGTCCTGCGAGTCTAAAGAGAGTAGCTTCCCCAGCAGCCAAGCCAGCCGTTTCGGGAGAAGGTGAGAACCTGAGTCCAATTATGTTCTTTTGAAGGGTTGAGGAAATTATGTAATGCAAACAGCAAACGTTTGAACCGAGATGGGATGTCACTTTTAGGCTACGTTAATTTATGTTTAGTATATTTAACTCTAAGGTAAAGTGAAAGTTTAGCTGTTTCCAAAATCAGAATATTTTATGGAGACTTTTGAAATACTCTCAGATTTATTGATCATAAAAACGGAATTTTCTAATTACACTTGATTATGAGCCCTTTGACTTTTGAAAGCGGCCCATCGTAGTCACTGAGGATCAGGTTTTCTGACCATCTTTATTTATAGCTAGATTGTGGTCATTGCTGTTCTTTGACCTATACGTAGGTATTTCGTTTTGAAACCGTAACTATACAGTCCAGTAAAGCTGTCACAGTAACATCAGTGCCATCTGTACTGCCCCAAATGAAACAAGTTCAGTTTCCTATGTTCCATGTAAATAACCACACCAGATTATTTAGGCCTAAAAATTTCATTTTGAGTGTTTATTACACAAACAGTTAATTGCTTTATTTCCTGGTCTTTGTTTTGTGACATAATCCTAAGGATTGTATATGCTAATATATAGCATGGGCGTAAAAATGAACAAAACCTACATAATTCAGGCTCTAATGGCAAATTCTCATGTCTTTTCTATGTTCAATATAACCATTATCGTAGTACTAATTGAAGAGTGCTACCTGAGCCAGACAGGCTTTCCATGTAGAAGTCTGAACAATGTTTGCTAACAGATTATGCAATTATTTAGTAATTTTTCATGGGTTCCATGAATAAATTAATGAGGATAAAATGTTTTGTTTGATTTGTTTGCCATTGTGAGATTGTTGTGTTCCTTAGAAACCTTGCCTTACGAAAATTAGAATTATTAAAACAATTATTTCCATGGAGATAGCAAGCATTAAGGTTTAATGGTATTTCAGACCCACAGTAACAAAGTTACTTTTTCAGAAAGAATCTTACAAGTCAAAAAACATTTTGTTTTAGTTACTTTGTCGGTCACTAAACAAGTCCAGCATTTTATTGTAACCAGCTTTTGCTGTTACCACCAAAACAGTCATTAACATAGTTCTCTTTGTACATTCTTATCATCTTCATGATTTTTTTTATCTGCTCTTAGAACAAGGCCAAAAGTTCTATTAAATACAGCACCTGCAGTCAGTATCATATAAGGCAAATTATGACCTGCCTTCCCCACCCCCCATTAAGTCTCTCAAGCACCAAAGTTTACATCCTAGCTCCCTCACCTTGTAATTTTGGTCTTGCCTTAACTTCCTCATCTGTAAAGTGGGCATAATAACCACCCTTTCAGTTAGGACATTATTATAAGGATTATGAAATAATATATGTACTGTTTTTAGAATGAAGCTCAGTAAATTCCTGCTACTTTTATTTCCTCTTTGCTTCGTTTCCTGGATTATTGATAGAGCCACAGAAAGCAGTGAGCTTTCTTACTTGACAGCAGCGCTGATGAATGTCAGTATGTTTGGAAACATATAGAGGCCTCAACACTTGAGGCTTCAATACACAGGTCACAGATGAGCCACACACAAAGTTGGGCAACAGACGAGAGTTGAATTCTAATCTCAGTTGACATTTATTACACCCATTTTGAAGTGATTTAGATATTAGAAATATTAGGAAGGATTGCTGGCACCCTGGAGGGATGTGTGAGGACTCTGGCATCTGAAATCCTGAGAAAAGCTGTTGACACGTATTCATGAGTGGCTTATTCGGACTGCATTAAACATAATCAAATTTAAAGTAAGCCATAAACCAGATTAAATAGATTGTTAGTTTCAGTAGCTCTTAAAGTTTCCGCTTGGGGAAGACCAGTGCCCTGTGTCAAATGTCTCCAGAGGAGGGTCTCAGTAGGGAGACGCCACTGCGAGCCCATCTTCGCATCTCCTGGCTTCACTGAGACCTGAAGCAGCCCCGCGGATTCCTGTGTGCAGGGCAGGACACGCACAGCCGCAGTCTCCCCAGCCTCTGCTATCTTACACTGCAGTGTTAAGTTCAGCCGGAGTTCATGCTTCTGAAGTTTCTTCAGCATTTTCAAAGTTACTTCAAAATTCGGATCTGTTTTTGAGAAAGTGACTTTTGAGTGTAGGAATCACTGGGAACAGGATTGACTGCCAAGGATCCTATCTTCAGTGGCCAAACATGAGCTAAGAAACAAGTAACGGAGCAAAATGAAAAGGGAAGGGTCACAATATTGAGAAACCAGAAAAAAGGAATGTATTAACAGAAAAAGAACGTCCTTATGAAAGCTGCCAAGCTCTGATTTCCTTGTGTGGGAAATCGTTTTTCCAGCTTTAACTGTGGAGGTGTGTGTTACCAGCACTGGAGGGCTACACACAGAGAGTTTTCTGTTCTCCCTGGCACATTTGGGTGACCTTGTGTCTGCCGAGGGCCCGGCCCTCACCAGCAGCCGTGCTGGCCCCAGCCTACGGGTCAGCACTGCTGCGGTCCAAGCAGCCCTTGGAGAGCTCCCCCACATCGCAGAGCCGCACACATTAGCACAAGCAGTAGGGGGTTTTGTGTTCTTTTTGTGTTTGTTTTAGCTTTCACTAGTGCCCCCTGCAGAGGCTCTTACAATTAGCCAAAGGATTCCTCCATACCAAATTTCTGCCTGTTAATTAACCTTGGGCTCTGCATTGAAGCACGGTCATCTGAAGTTTTAGCGAGAAACATACAGAAAAATGAACTTTTCCATCAAGGGTGTTTTTTCATTGCCTTTTAAAAATTACACAAAGGCCTAGGATAAAATGGAGAAAAAGTGGGGGAAAAAACCTGACGTTCATCTTTCTGTAAATCTTTTATCCTGTCCCTAGTGTAGTATCTAGAATTTTGTGTCTAGTGATCTTTCTGAGCGTGTGACTTGGTTTCTAAGCCTTCATAAAATCAGCTGCTTATCATTAAAAAGAAGAATTTCCTCTGGAATGCGCAGCCTTCACATTCAAGACAGTGAAGAACATTAGTTCTTATTCTTAAGACGAAATTACATGAATAATAAACTGTAAGAAACTGTGATTTGTCATTTCAACTTGTTCAAAAAAGCTTGATGATTTCCTGGGATTGGCTTTCATCGTCAGCCCACTCTACCTGTTTATGCATTTGAATCACAAGTAGATGCCCATTTTTAACGAAATAACATATATTTTTTTGTTTTGTGTCTTCCAACAGCTTCCTACCATCTGTGTGTATGTCACAATAGGACATAAGTTTTCACTCAGGCCCTCGAATAATGAAAGCGTGTCTTACTTAATTTACATACAGGGCATACTGTATCTGAACATTTTCTAAAATCATGACTTGGTACCTTCCACAATGAAACACCGATATTTGATGGGCACACGGGGACCTGAAAGTCACTGCCTCTAACCCCATGCTCAGCACAACAGGGTACTCAGTAAATGTTAAACATAAATGGGAAAACCATTTGCATTTAAAAAAGAAATTATGCTGTTAAAGTGTAGATCGCTCTTGGTGGTACTCATGTTGGGAGACACACAATTGGGGTTTTTGGTCCTGTGACTGAGTCTCCCTGTCTGCAGTTACTGAATTGTTTTGTGCCGTTGGGGAATTTGGAGCCCAGGGTGTTCTGCAACTCCATATTTTATCTGTGACTAGCCTTTCTCATGAATGGGTCTTATTATCCTAACTTCCTTATTCATAAACTTGCTTTTGCAAAGCTGTCTGGGATATCTGTCAACAATCAAGCTCTCTCCGTATCTCAATATTTCTCCCCACCAGAATTTATTGCCATGTACACTTACGAGAGTTCTGAACAAGGCGATTTAACCTTTCAGCAAGGGGATGTGATTTTGGTTACCAAGAAAGATGGTGACTGGTGGACAGGAACAGTGGGCGACAAGTCCGGAGTCTTCCCTTCTAACTATGTGAGGCTTAAAGATTCAGAGGTAAACCCACATTAACTGTTTCCTCTCCCTTTCTGGGCAGTGATTCTCTTCACAGGGAGTCACCATGTTTGAAGGTGGACCACTTTTGTTGGGTTTTGCTAAGTCCTGGAATGTGACAGCCAATACAGTGTGACCTGTAATTGTTTGAACTTGTCCTTTGGTGCTGCAGAGTAAGCCCTGGCTTCCCATCTGCAGAAGATCTCCCTAGGGCTGAGCGGAGGCTGCACTGGGATAATCAGCTGGGATAATGTTCAGTATTCATCTCTAGTCCTGCGTGGAACTGACGTAGGATTTGGAGTAAACATTCTTGATGAGGTCTTCATGGTCGCCGAATTGGGACACCCCAAGAAAGATACACAGCAGTATTTTGCCCACGTAAACAAAAGTATTCGGGTGATACTGGCCCCAGAATACTGGGCGTTAGAGAGCTTCTCAAATTTATTTTTGCCTACGCGGTAGGAAGACACAAGGTCCAAGAACTTGGTACACTTTTGGCAAGGCCTTAGTATCTCCGTTGATAAGGGTCTGAGTTTATTGAATTTTAAACGCTGTTATCCTTCTAAATCAGAAATGGCTCCCATTGTTGTTCAGTGGGGCTCCAAAAATTCAGTTGCATAAAATGTGCTCTTGAGATAGTGCAAGTTTAATGAAATGGTGGGGAGGGCCTCCTGAGCATGGGAGCCCATCTCTCGTAGTGGCCAATTTCAAGTTAGTGGAGAATTTCAGGGTAGAAATGTAGTCATTTAACAGATCCATTGCACATAAATAAACCAACGAGAATTGGCTCTTTTTTACTATTTTATTATGTATTTATTTATTTTTAAGTACAGGCAGTAGGTCTCGGTCACTTGCTCTCTTCTCATACCTCCAAGGCACAGAGAGAAGAGGCTGGTAAAGCGCCTAGGGAAGCCACTTTGTCAGGTGTAAGCAAATGGACAGCGCGCCTCTCGTTTGAATGCCAGTAGCAGGGTGCAGCTTGGGCCCCTCCATAGGGCCCGGGCTGCTCTGGGAGTGAGGCTGGACCGGGCGACGTGCTGCAGTGCTGCCACCAACCTCCTCACCTTCCCTGCAGTTCCCATAATAGTTCATTTTGCGTGGGTTTGTTTTGTTAGGGAGCACCTTTATTGTTTGTTGTTTTTTTTTTTTCCCATGCTGTGGTCTTGAGAACAGCTTGCTGAAATTCCCCTGATAGGATTCGCAGAAGTCCGCCTATCCTTGGAGACTCGGGCAGAAGCCAGGAAGAAAGTACCTCTCCCCTGTAAGACAGCCAGCGAATTGTCCTCTGCAGACCTGGAGAGAGGGAATTAAAATCTTCTCCAAGCCGGCCAGTTGGATGCAATAAGAATTATGCAGATGTTTTTTCAGGGGGTGGGGGGAAGGACATTAAATTCGATTTCTGCTACCATGCATGAAATCTCTTAAAGTGGCTTTACCTTTTGGATCAGTTAAAACACAAAAGCCATTACTTACATTTTAATAAATTATATATAGTTTCCTATTAAAAAAACCATCTGAAGTCAGTAAGTTAAAAAAATATATAGTGACATTTTTTAAAGGTAAGCTGAGATGTAAGGGGCTTTCTTAACCACAGTCTTAAATTATTAGCCACAGAAGAACTAGCAGTGCTAAAGATTTGGGACTACATTATTTCATAATAAAAAAAATCTAAAAAGTCAGCTCTTTCATCCTACCTAGACACAGAGTTCAGTGTCTAAGGAAGCTACTCTGCCAAAGGTAAAAACCAGACCCAGCCTCAGATTCCAGAACTGCCCTCTGGGCACAGGAGAGAGAGCTTGTCCTGTCTTGGCCTCCCGTCCCTGTCTGAGAAGGGCTGGGCACCCAGCCTGGGCAGCTCTGCCACAGCTTTCCTGAGTGCCAGGCCAGAACCTGGCCTTCTGAGTATGTCTTAGCTGAGGTACTGGCTGTGATTTAACAGGGAGCACATTGAAGCTACGTGGGTATTGCCAGTTGCTTTGTTCTTTTTATGGAATAGAGGGAGTATATTAGAAGACTGTACTGGGAATGTAACTGGTGGTTTGGACTCTTGTTTCATTAGCATTCCTTTATTTTGATACATAGCCTATAAAAACAGCCAGGGAGATTGGTATTGTATAGCTTGGTGTATTAACACAGAAAGCATAATCAAGAGTAAAAATTTTAACACAAACTTTTCCTGGTAAATGGTTGTAAAATTTCAATAACCAAAATAAAGGAACTGTGATGAGTTGGGTTCCTGGTAGATAAATATTCTTACGGGAACTCTCATTTCGTTTATTAAGACTTTTGTTTTAATTGGAATACTTAATTGACTGCCAGATAGGGGCTGGAGGGTGAAAATTAATTCAGAATAAAGCACTTTATAATGACAGATTACAGCCTGGCCTCTGTCCTGACTCGAGCTCTCTGTTGGCTTACTCAGCTCGTTTAAAATTCCATGCGTATCCATGAAGGAATTCAACTCCAGAGCACTTTTGGAACACTTAGTAGTTGGAAAAAATATGTTCTGCTTGTATGGATTGTGCATCCAGCATGGATAGAGAAATTCAGTGTTTAAACACTTTAAGATTTGAGTAGAAAGGATACACAGAGAGTAGCTGCCTCTTTGGGTAAAGAGGTGAATTGGATGAGGAAAAGGGTGTTTGAATGGCCACTGTACTGTTTTAGTTCTTTGGGGGGGAAAAAAAACCCCTAAAGCAAATGTAGCAAAATATTAATATTTTCATGTATTAAATCTGGATGTTGGGCTCATGGGTGTCAGTACTTTTTATATGTAAAATATTTAATAATTAAGCATTTGAACATAAAGCATGAGCTTAGTGTTTAGGGCGCAGACTAATAGTCCAACTAGTGTGGCACCCTCTGTTTGAGTTGACCCAGGGACAGGATGTTCCTCTGCTACTCACAGTCAGTACCTGAGCCCCTGGGGCCCTAGAGTGAGTGCCGCCTGCTTTGCTAAGTTGTCTTTAGCGAAGAGAGTAAAATCTGCATGTTTTAAAGTGCTTATTTTGTCCCATGATTTTGGGGTGCACACCCTTAACGTCAGGAGATACAGTGCTACCGAGTCCCTAGGATGAAAAGGGGGACTCAGGGGCTCATGTGGGTGTGTGTCGTCACTAATCGTGTTTTTAACTTGCATGATTAAAACTCTTCAGTATGCAAATGAGAACTTTTGCTCTGTTTTAAGGGCTCTGGAACTGCTGGGAAAACAGGGAGTTTAGGAAAAAAACCTGGTAAGTTACGAACCCCGATGCTTATTTTTCAATGTTTTGAATGTAATTGATAGTGGCTCCCAGTTTTTGTTATACTAAGGCTAGAATCCTAAGAAAAAAGACAAAAGAGTCTTTCCTAAGAGTGGTGAGAGATGTAGATCTTTTCCTTGGAATCCATGGGTAATGTGTACATGGTTATGAAACGTGGCTGTTGCTTCACACATGGGGACTGGGGACAGGGTGTTCTCTCGGGCCGTGAAGAACCAGGCAAGATGGCGGGAAGTCGTAGTGCATGGAGCGTAAGATTCGGGGTGAGCTGCTGCTCAGCCATCCTCTCATTCGGCTCAGGAAGCCCTTTTACCTTTCCTGACAGCACATTCAGTCCCAGGCCATAAATAGTGGGGATCAGAGGAGCATGGCTATTATGAGAGCGTAGGTCCCATTAATTTAGAAGCCACTGGGTGGTTTTCCTCAGGTGCACATTGAAGGTACATGATCATAGTCATCGCTCTGAATTCAGTGTTTTCGTTTATTTAAACAAAATCACATGTTCTATAAATAGAAGCATGAAAGAGAGAAGCAGACGTGAATCATATAGTTTGTGTGGCACGTCTTCCTCTCTTCCTCATCTAGGTCATTTGAGCTTTTTTGCTGTTATAGCCCGAGGAAATTATAGGTTGAAAGACTCACCACTGTGCCAAGCAAGGGATTTATTTGTGTATCTGACTGAGTGTGGTGCTCAGCTCCAAATGGCCGTACCTGGCAAGGAAACGTGGGCTTTCAGGTCGTCGTAGGGTTTCAGTCAGACTCGGACCACCAGGGTCGAATCTGTTTTACGTGTGAGTGGTCTGCATTTTGGGTTGTCGTCCCACAGGGTCCAGATGGGCTTAACATTGCACTGAAACCAGCAGGCTTCTCAGGGACGCCAAAGCCAGAAAAGAATGCTGGGGCAGATCGCTGGCTACACGTGCCAGGGCCTTTGAGGAGCAGGAACATCTGAGGCCAAATAGTTACTGATCTGGACTTTGTCCACACCAAAAACTCTTGGACTCAAGAGCTAGTCTTTGGCACGTGAGGGGAGAACTCCTGTCCCCAGCACAGATGTCCCAACTAGAGCTCTCAGCAGAGCCAAAGTATATACGTATGTAAGCTGGGCTCTTTCTCGCTTCCCCGGAGCTCTCTGCAGCGTCTGGCAGGGCCAGGCTGGCACCACGACAGCGTGCGCTCCTAGCATGGTGCCCAGCACTGACTGCAGATCAGGGTAACGGGGGGCAGAGCGGGGAGCTCATATCCCTCTAGAGAAGTAGGATGAGGACTTTTTTACCTCTTTTCTTTCCGTCTTTCTTGACTTCATTCCTCCTTTCCTGCTTCCTTTCTTCCAAGCACGATTGTGACGGGGAGAGATCGTAGAGGAACAGAACAGTTTGTTCTGTATTGCTTCTACAAGTTGCGGGTACGCCAGAATTCAGTCAGAGAAGGATTTTGTCTTTTCGTACTCGACCTCCTGTGCCAGTAGAAATGTGCTTTTCAGAGCCTGGTCTGTGGTACTGCTGGAATTTTTCCCATGAGATTTTTTAACATTCAGGAAAAGTACAGAACTATTTACATTTTTTTTTCTGTGCTCAATTGTTTTTGCATAAAATTCCCATCTTAACCCCAGGTTCCTCCATTTAGCTTGAAATAAAAAGGAGCAAACTCGCATTGACGTGATTCCAACCTGATATTCAGGGATCACCGTCCAAATGTGAGCTGCAAAGAATCTGGTCCCATGGGCGGGGCCGAGAGCCCAGAGCCACAGTGTACATCGGCTGGTGCTGTGCTCCCAAGGGTTTCTGGAGAAAACGGAATTCCTCTTTCTACTGTACATGGCAGGTGGAAAAGCTTCACTTGTGTTCCTTTCATCACTTCCTTCCTTGAGTGCACTGTGTGCTGAGAACTGTGGGGGCGCAGCGGGCGGGTGGAGATGAATGAGGCCCAGCTTTGGGTGTCAGGCAGGGTGTTTATGGTAATGGTGGGAGTGGCTGGGACAGAAGGCGCAGGGATTGGGGACAGGGGGTAGTTTGTGGAGGGAAGTTGGTCAATAAGTTGTGAGAGACGATGAGGGGTCCTAGGGCGGGCTGGGCAGAACCAAAAGATCAACCAAGCCCTTGAATGCTGCCTTTGTGATGTCAGCCGTGGAATGGGGGGACGATTGAGTGAACCTTCTTCATTTAGCAGAAAACTAGCCAATAGATTGGCATTGATGATGTGAATCTGTGAATCTGGGAGGTGGCTGTGTTGTCTTAGCATTTCCTTCTCCTGACTATACGAGTGCACCATGATGTTTGATCTTGTTTTTCAGAAATCGCCCAAGTTATTGCTTCCTACACCGCTACGGGTCCTGAGCAGCTCACCCTGGCCCCTGGCCAGCTGATTCTGATCCGAAAAAAGAACCCAGGCGGATGGTGGGAAGGAGAGCTGCAAGTTAGTGTCTTTTCTGTTTGTTTGAAAGTCTCTGTCCAAATTTGAGTATGCAAAATCTCAAAGGGATGCGGTTTCATTGCAAAGTAATCCTGCATTTGGATAGCGAGAGACAGACATATTATCCAAACCTGTGTGGTTCCTAAGCTTTGGACAGCTAGTAGCAGAATTGTGAGAGCTAAGGATTCTTCTGAAGATTTACCCAAATCTGTTGGTTCCTGCGTCAGCAGGGAGTGTTCATAATGAGGAACCCCTGCATAGAAGCCATCCTTAAGCGTCAGGGCATTAGAGAAACAGAGCTTCCCACTCGGGCATTAGAAGGTGAGGTATAATAGCAGGTTTCTGTGTGTGTTCAAAGCCACATCTATCTGTACCTCACAACATTTTTAGTTTCCGTGTGTGTGTGTGTGTGTGTGTGTGTGTGTGTGTGTGTGTGTCCATCCTCAGTTCACCATTTTGTTGATGCAGACCTTTGTCAAGGAGAGGGAGATCTGTACTGTGGTAAGGTGAAGACATGAAGACATACAGCACCTTTCTGTGCATATGGGGCAGCTAATTAAAAAATAAAGTTCCTTAAGAGTGAAGAGTGAGCCAGTGGACTAAAGAAATGAGTCTTGGCCGAAATGGAAGGCACAGCCTTGAGTGAAACCAAAGATGAAACTCGCCCTGGGGAGCTCGCTGGTGGGCGGCCATAAAAACCCTGTCTGACCAGATACAGCGTACTGGCTTGAGGACGTGACCTGGAGTCCTAGGGCCCGTCCCCTCCCCTTTCAATGTGTCTCTTCCTTTGCTGGGTAGGGAGAGACCTTCCTCAGGCCTGTGGGTCGCACTCCCTGTATAGAGTTGGCTGTCATCACCCTATTGGCCTTCTGATCCATATATGTCACTTTCCTGTCCTAAAAACTTGAGTGACTTCCACTGCCCCTCCTCAGCCTGCCATGAAGGCGTCCTACAGGTGCCTCGTCTCAGCTGTACATCTTACCGGTCTCACCACATATCAGCGACATCTCCCCTCCAGCCTCATTTGGTGATTTGCTTGCTTGAAAACAAGGTAACTCCCCGGACTCTCATGCCTCCTCATTGCCTTTACTCATCACATGTCTCCCCAAGTGGTGGTCTCCGACCTCTCCCTCATCCTCTAGAGCTGACCAAGTGCCACTTCTTCTAGAAGCTTTCTGTGACCACCCTACCACAAGTGACATCTCCTTCCCCTGAACTGTAGTGGCTCCAATGCCTGTACCGCTCTTGACAATTAATATTGCTGCTGATATTGTTAGCTTTCCATAGGTTTTTCTGATTTCCGCATGTAGGTTATCGGCTCCTTGAAGGCAGCAACCACACTTTTTTTGTCCTCACACTCCTAGTCCTTGCTCAAAAGAGATTTTTGAAGGGGTCTTGGACTCCACAATAAAGTGGGTGAATTGTCATACCCAGAGTTTCTCTCATTGTGGATACGCACATGAAAGAAATTGCCAGTTCTGTTGCCAGTTCAGAGCTCTGTTCTGCCCATGTGAAGCTGCAGGGGTGGGGGAGGGCGGTCAGTGTGAGCCCTGTGGCATATATAAGATGGATGAACCATGTGGGAACTTGTAAACGAGTGGCTTCAATCATTGGGGAGCTCACTGTGAAAATAGAAGCTTTAGTCCTTGAGCCAAGGGCAAGAAGTCTGTCAGACAGCAAGGAAAGGGAAGTGTGATCTGTGGTCTAAAAGTCACCCCAGGTATCCGTGATAAAGTGGCCGATGGGAGAGCAGAGGTAAGATGGTGGGAGTTTCCTTTTCTCTTAATTTTATGTCCTTTATATCCTGTATCCTTTTGGAATAGGTAATATATTCACATGGTAAAATTCAAAAGTTACAAAAAGGGATTCAAATGTCTCCCACCCCTGTTCCCAAAGGCAACTGTTTTTTTTATTAGAACCTTGCTTCTGGGGAGAGAGAGAGAGAGACAGACAGACAGACAGACAGACAGACAGACAGAGAAAACTGTTGTGAGTTCTCTGTTTCTGGTGGAATGTAGAAGGGTAATCATAGCACTTCTAGCTAATCATGATCCCTAACAAGAATCTCTTGCATCTCATAGAATTGTACCATGGTTGCAAGTCTTGGCTCACCAACTTTATAAGTTCCTCTGTGTCATATACTACCCCTTTCCAGCAATACCTGGCCTGTAAACACTTAAAAATGGATCTTGTGTTGAATTAGGTCAAAGTGAGGGAGAAAGGAATGGAAGTGAAAAATGTGGCTGTAACCACCATGTAGCCTTGATGGTTTTTGAAAACAATGTCAAGTTTGGACTCCTTGTGTTCTATGTATATTGCATATATACATCTTTATGTACAGTTGTCTATTATCCATAAGAAGAGTGCAGACATGACTGTGAATCTTGGCTTGCCACTAACTAGCCTGTAGTCTTGGGACTGTCACTTAACTTTTCTGAGCCTTGCTTTCTTTATCTGGGAAATGGGAATAGTAGTAGCATTATCCTTTTGGGACTGTGCCGATAAATGCATATAAGATGCTTAGCACAGGCCTGGCTCATGAAAAGCACCCAATGAGTATTGACTGCTATTATTATTCCTAAAATCCACACATAATGTTGACATTAGCCATAATCTTATACGAGTATCACCTGAAATTAACAGCTGAGAGCTGACATTACGTGAGCAGTGTTCGATCCTGTATGCACTGCTTTATACTCTGAATTGTGACCCATACAATCCAGCCCATGCAAAAGCATTTCAGGTTTTGCTGACCAATGACCACAATTTGACTTTTAGCTACAGTGTTTTCATCTTGTAACACAGTAATCCATAAACTCTACTGTTAATGCCATTTGTTTTCCGGTTATATGTAAACCCTGTGTTAAGTGCTGTCACAAAGCAAACTAGACCATGAAAGAACATGAGCCTTTTAAACATTTGATATAATTTTTTTTTTCACTAGGCACGTGGGAAAAAGCGCCAGATAGGCTGGTTTCCTGCTAATTATGTAAAACTTTTAAGCCCCGGGACGAGCAAAATCACTCCAACAGAGCCCCCTAAACCCACGGCATTCCCAGCAGGTAAGCAGTTCTCCGTCTCTACTTGGAAGATGGTCCGCATGTCATGTTAGTCTTTCCACTCCGTTTTCTCATGAAGTAGCTTAGATGGTTTCTCACATCTGCTGCAAGGGCTTCTTTTACTTGCTGGGACTGACACCCAACTAATGTGATATGGAATATGCTTTTCAAAAGGACCAAATATCTAAGCAGCTTCGCCGCGCTGGGTACAACAGAGCCCTTGTTGGGACTTGCTTCCGAAAGGACTTGTGAATGCTGTGGCATTAAAGCCCGATTTTTTCTCTTGATTTCCTTCCAGCTATTTAAATTGGGGTTTGGGCTAGGGGGTGAGGGGACAAAAAGGGACTTCTAAAAATAAATGGCTGGGGTCTAAATAGGTCAGGAGATTGAGCTGGAGGCCACAGGGTTCTGCTGGTGGTAATGTGCTGCTCGCGGAAGACTGAAATAACGCCCCGTGACATTTCCTGTGAACAGAGGGGCTTCGCTTAATGGGCAGGATGTCGCACACACCCCTTACAGGACTAGGAGGAACAGAGGGCGCTGCCACTGAGCCAGCTGGCTGGTTTTGATTGAAGAGACCAAAGTAGATGCTTCGGTACTGGTTGAGATGGGTGAGGTTGGGGGGGGGGGAGCGAAGTCCGCGTTAGGTCTTTAAGCCACCAATTTATGGGTGGCATTTGTGGAAAATGCAGAATTTTCATTCCAGCACCTGTGGTTAAATGTCTGTGCTGTGCATCCCCGGTGGAATAAGATTAGAACTTGGCAGCCTTTGCAAGGAATGAAAGGATTGGCAGACTTGGTGACTGATTCCTGACCCCAGCTGGGCCTCTTTGCTTGAGCTGTGGCTTCGTATAGGCAGAGGGGTGTGGTGCCAGCGGGACCTCCTCTCTCTTGGGGAGGCCTGGCCCGTGTCCCCTTCATCAGGTTGGTTGAAACCCACAGAAATAATTTGCTGAATTAGCTGGAGGGTTTGAAAAGCCTAAACCTATATATAGGTTGGTTAAGAAAGATGAATTGGGGATGCAACCTAGCTATGCAGACATATCTGAAGTGTAAAAATGCCAGGGAATGAAAACAACTTTATCTCCTGTAAGTCTGAGAGAAAATGAGGAATTTTCTTGAATGTGGAAATTTCTTTCTTTGAGACAAAACTTCCAGATGCAAAGATACAGCGCATAAAACACTTGATTTTACTCTTCACTAAGATTAGGAATTTTTGGCGGTCAAATGATAATCACCTTACACCTTAAAAACAAAACAAAACAAATATGGTTAAGTGTCCATGATACACAGCCGTCCTCTACAGTTGGGCCAATCTTTCAGAGTCAGATTTTTAAAGGCGTTCCACTGCACTCAAATTTAGAAGCGATTCCATGGAAGCATTCACTTATCACTGTAAATGTTCTCCTGACAAGTAAACATGAAAAAGAGGAAGATATTGTAAAAACCAAAGTCTTCGTGTGAAATTCTTGCCGCTGTCTTGGTTTTTAATCCTTCGTCCTCCTCTATCGCCCACACTATACAAAGCCCATCAGAGCGCCTCCGCTTACCTTTTACCCTCTTCGGGAAGGAGAAAAAGAATACATGCGAGTGTGTAGTGCCCCCCGCGTTGCCCGTCCCACGTGCTGCGCAGGCGCGCAGCCGCTCACCCGGCCCTGTCTCCTGCAGTGTGCCAGGTGATCGGGATGTACGATTACACCGCCCAGAATGACGACGAGCTAGCCTTCAACAAGGGCCAGCTCATCAACGTCCTCAACAGGGAGGACCCCGACTGGTGGAAAGGAGAAGTCAGCGGCCAAGTGGGGCTCTTCCCGTCCAATTACGTGAAGCTGACCATGGACATGGACCCGAGCCAGCAATGTAAGTGCCCTGGGGCCCTGCGGCCTCTCCTGTCTGGTACCTTACGGTAAAACATGCAGCATTGCTCTGATTCTGCTGAGCTTTGTTTGCAGAACTTAAAGCGAGACCATTGCTGCATTGGCACCAGTCTCTTTGAAGACCTTCTGTAATGCGAGACTTTATCTTGTGGGGTTGTTTTTGTTTTTTTTTTTTCATTCCTTCTGTAGCATGTCCCTTCCCTCCCCTCCCCCCCTTTCCTTTTTTTTTTTTTAAATCATTTTGGCACCATGCTGTTTACATGCCTGACTCATTTTCCTAGCTTGAATTTTGCTCATTGTTTTGTTTTGCTTATGTGTTGTTTTCCTCCTTTTTCTAGGAATCATATGTTGTCCATCCCCCCCTCAGGCTTGAAAGTCCTCAAAGAGACCCACTATCCCATATCACTGCCCAGAGGGATGATGGGAGATGCAGCCTTGATCATGTGACTTCCAGCATGATCACCTACTGCCTTCTGAGTGGAAGAACTCACTGCAGAGCAGTTTACCTCATTTTACCTTAGTTGCATGTGAGGGCAATGTGGAGTTATTACTTGCAGAGATAGAAGCAAAAATTACAGAAATACACAGGGTAGTGGGTCCTTTTGTGGCTTTCCTAGTGACTCAAATTGACTTCCCCCCACCTTGGCACAGGTGCTTTCAATAGTTTTAAAATTATTTTTAAACATATATTTTAGCCTTTTAATAAAATCAATCAATAAATAAATTACTTCTTTGCTATTTTGGTTTTGCAAAAAGACCCACTATCAAGGAATGCTGCATGTGCTATTAAAAAAAAAATGTTCCAAATGTCCATAGATCTGAGACTTGATGTATTCTTTTCATTTTGTCCAGTGTTACCAACTCAATTGTGTAGTTGGGGTTTTCCCCCTGCTGTAGAAGTACAGAGGAGTTCAGTATATCTGTTTTAAAGACATGTAGAATGAGCCCAATTAAACAAAAGGTGATTTGTGCTTGTGTGTGTGTTTCAGATGTACCTTGTTGAGCATGTAATAATACATCCTGTACGTTAAGAAATTAGTTCCTTCCATGGCAGAAGTTATTACCTTGTACGATGCTCTAATCATATTGCATTAATTTTATTTTGCACAGTGACCTTTTAGCCACATGAGAAAGCACCTGTGTTTTTTGTTCGGCCTCAGATTTATCTGGTTGAGTTGGTGTTTTCTGTTTTGGGTTTTTAATTTTGTGTGTTTTCATACCATAAATCAGTAGGCAGCACCATCGAGGGTGTTATGATCAACAACACCTACAATCTCTTCTTAGTCTCTGTTACATGAAGTTTTATTCCAGTTACTTTTCATGGAATGACACATTTTGAACAAGTAATTTTCTTGACAAGAAAGAATGTATAGAAGTCTCCCTGCAATTAATTTCCAATGTTTACATTTTTTAACTAGACTGTGGAATTTCTACAGATTAATATGAAATGGAGCTCATGGTCCGTTTACGTGTTAGATGTGTTGTAGCTGAAGCCATGTTTGTCTTTTAAACACTAGTTGGAAGCTCTCAATAAAAATGCCCATTGCTGACAGCACAGGAAACGGGGTGGGGGTCCTCAAGCACAATCTAGCAGTTCTACTAATGACTTTTTAACTCGTAGTGACCTGTTTTTACGTCTCTCCCTTTGGGGATCCTGTGCTGGCAGTTGTGTCGAGGTCCCTCTCCACTCACGTGGTGCTGAGGACGAGGACTTCTTGTTCACTTGCGCTTCAGTATTTTCATGGATATGAATGTAAAATATATAAATATATAAACCTGCGGCTTTAACAACTGTAATACAACCTTTTGGATTAGTTACGTGTATAGATAATTAAATTCTTCATATAAAAGTTAGATGGAAATGTCTCTGTGTTCTTGATGTTGGAACCTGGCAATGGTGACGGGACACCGAGCAGACTAGATGTCCGCAGGTGGGTGGCCTGCTGCCTGCGTGCTGATCACGACCCGTGCTCTTTGAAATACAGACATCATGAGATCCTCACTGAGTCTTCTTTGAACGGCCCTCCCTCTCACCTTGCTACCCGCCTCTCCCTGGTGAATATGTAAACCATTTCCCCTAAGAATACTGGCTTTGAAGACTAGAACTTCCACCCAGTTTAGCGGTTAACTTATCTTATTGGGCTTCCGGTATATAATATGGATACATTGACAGATGTGTGATTTGACTCAGGGTACAAAACATTTGTCCAAAAGATGTATCATAATAAGGGTCTGTTGAACATCCAAAAAAATGTGGGTAAAGATGGAAACTTGCACCCCTTCCATACTGTTGTTCGCCATCCGTTTCTGCCCCACACACTCCACTCTTGTCGCCTTGGCAGCAATAAACCAGTGTACACATTGATGAAACTGTTTGCTGTAATGACCATGTGCTTGATGCTGTCCATGAACTTTGCTATTGGTCCTCCTCTGCCACGCGGTGGAATACAGCAAATCTTTGGGGGAAGAGGTCCATGGGTGTGAATGCTCTGCTGGGTTCTGGGTTCAGCCGGTAGACAGGGTTCCTGTCTTCATGGAGTTCATACTCTAATGGGAGGAACCAGCAGAAAACCAAACTACTGCAGTAAATATCAATATATATGGTGTGTTGTGAGTTGAAGTGGTACTAGGAGAAGTCAGGACACAAGGTACCGCTGAGCCGGACATCCAGAGCAGTGGGGCTGGGAGGATGGTGTCAGGGACAGATCAGAGAACCCTTCCTGGAAAAAGTGGTATTTAAGCTGAGACCTGAAGGACAAGTAGGATCCAGATGAAGCGGGAAGAGAACTGGCTATTCTAGGCAGAGGTGTCGTGCAAAGGCCCAGAGGTGGGCAGAGTGATCTCCGTCACTGTCCCCCAGCCCACTCCCTCATGGAGCAATGATTGAGGCCATAAGCCCCATCTCTTGCCCAGGACCCCTTCACCTGTATAAGCCAGTGTTTCTTCCCAGCCTTGAGTTTGGCTAGAAGGGATCCGATTGTCAAGGTGGGTACTGCTCTCTACTACTGTATATAACTCTTCCTCTCAATACTACCATGTCCGTAGAACATTCCTCCAGGCTCTCCTCTGGTTTGTGAAGCTGACACAGGTTGTGCCCCCAGGAAACCGCTCTTCTCCCATCACATCATTCAGCTTGCATTTGATTGTAGAGTAGCCATCTGATCTAGTGCCCTCAACCAGAGTAAGGCTACTGCCATCTAGTGGGTGGAGGCCAGAGATGCTGCTGAACATCCTACAGTGCAACAGGACAGTCCCCCACAACAAAGACTTCTCTGGCCCCAGATGTCACCAGTACCACGATTGAGAAACCCTGGACTCACCTCTGGCCACTGTGGTTAATGTTCACCTGCTTGTTCGTGGCCAAAAAGGTCATCCTGTTGGGAGCTGCTGAGGGTGTTCTGGTAACTGCCATTGAGTAAACATATTTAATAAGTGCATACCATATATCTGCAGCATAAAGTGTCCCTGAACCTTGGTTTTGTATTTTGAACTTGACCTTATTCTTCTTGGTTATTCCTCATACTCTCTGTAATTGGGTACTAGATTAAATTCCTTTAGTCATGTTATCAGAGAATCCGGTTAACAAAAAGTTGAATGAAGTGGAGAGACAGCATCTTAGTTCTTATTAAATTAGTGAAGGGATATTGGGTATCTACTTTGGCTCCAGAGTTTAAAGATGTCAGTGTTTTAGGGTTTTTAAAAGCTATTTGTTTAACACTATTAATTGGTCATTATGTCATTTAATGTGATGATTGGTGTTGATTTGCCTGTGCGAATGCATTAGCCGCTGAACTTTGGGTACAGTTTTGCTCCAGTGGCATATGGACAAGAAGAGAGCAAATGAGATCGCCTTCCTTTTGCAGTTTTGAATTGCTTTCCTAAGGCTGGTGCACCTCCACATGGCAGGGGGCAGGGCCCAGGAGTGGAAGGAAAGGAGTGGAGGGAGGCCCAAGCCCCAGACAGCCCCAGCATTAGAGGTGTCTGGGAGAAGATGATCTAAAGCAAGCATGCATTCCTCTGTCAAGTTACAGGGTGTTACACCATTACATGTAAGGGGGCAACGTATCCAGCTTCTGGAAGAGAACCGGGCAGACCCAGACTCCCGTAGTAAATGGTGACTGGGTTCTCTGCGCCTTTGATACCAGCAGAAGGAAAACCTAGTAACACGAGCTTAGGAAAACCCTCAAGGTAATCGGTTTAACCATACGAAATTGCCAATATTTCTGTTTCCTAACCTACAAAGCTGCAGTTTCACGTGGTTCAACCTAATACATGTGATCGCGTGGCACATAGGTTAGCGCCTTCAAAATGCCTGTTTAAGGACGGGGTCCGGCGATTCATGAATGTGAAGGAGGCCCGGAGTTCCAGTCCCTGGCACACACTAACTGTATCACCCTCAGAGGAAACCAAGCAGTCTCTCCAGTTTCCTTCCCTTTCAGATGTGAGCTTCCCAAAAGCAACAGTACCCTTGGAAAGGGGTGCTCCTGGATCAACTGCTCATTTGGTCTATGCAGGAGGTGAAGGACCAGGGATGCCAGGGTGTCACCACCGTTGTCTGGGTCAGGTGTCCACTCCAGCATGGGGTGGGGGAGGCACCCATCCCTCCAGATCTGATTTGAGAACTGTCCTAGCAAATCAGTCAGTCCTGCGTCCCGGGAAATTGAGTAATTTCTGAGAGAAAGTGAATAGTCATTTTTTTCTTCTAGCAAAAATTATAAGTTAATTCTATTCATTCTTTTTACTTCCAAAAATACCCAAGAGAATTTTTATGGAAACTACATTGAATGCCAGCGGTCCCAAAATGCACAGAAAAAAAAATAGCCCCTTCTTCAAACTATCTGATTTTTTTGGATCTGGTAGGATCAGGAAACCTAATAAGGTCAAAGATTACAACAGCTGTATGTGAATATTTCACTTCACCCCGAGTCCTCTTGGGCCTTTCTTTAAGAAAATGTCACACATAAAAACCAGACTGCTGGACTGTTTCCTGGTGGGTCGTTATTTCTTATCAAAGGCTTGCATTGCCTCTCAGGAAGTTTCCATTCTCAAATGGAAAACTCCCCAGGCATTTTCAAATGATATAACTTGAGTCACAAAACTTTAAGATTTGGTTTGTAAAAAAAATGAAAATCAGCTATAGAATTAAGTTGGTGAAGTTTGCGGGTAAGCTACCATGTTTTGTCAACAGGGTGTGTGTGTGTGTGTGTGTGTGTGTGTGTGTGTGTGTGTG
>NW_017732045.1:487064-519174 GCF_001890085.2 Hipposideros armiger | reverse complement strand
TAGCGCGGTAACAGTAGGTTAAATGGTGAGGTCACGGTTGAGCCAGCAAGCAGATGAATGTCACGCTGTAGAAGATTCTAGCAGATGCAGACAGCTGCTCTTTCCACATCCGCATGGCACAGAGTGTCAGGTGAGGTTGCAAGCCTCCAAAGAGGAAGTGTCCCTTTGAGGTCATCACAGTGGACAGAGCCTGCTGTGGATGTAGTTTCTCCTGACTGACTCAGGAGGTAAAAGGGACCTTGGGCCTGCCATGTCTCATCAAGGACCCTGTTTCACTCAGTATCGAACAACTCAATTCCCCTTCCGTGTCCCTTCCCCTCTCGGCCCCTGTCACACAGTCATGCACGCGATCCTCTGTTGCATCCCAGGCCTCACCAGGAAAGTGGGGCAAGGGCCAGGATGAGGGAGGGTGTGTGCAGAGGCGCCCCCGCAGATGATTTGATGAGGTGGAGATCTTGGAGAACAGTGGGCGCCCGCCAGCCCTGCCCTTGGTAGCTGGGAACGCGGAGGGTCTGGGACATTCCCGAAGGGAGCTCCCAGCCTCCCTGGCCAGTCCTCTCTCACGTTGTTCCGTGTGAGAACAGCCCTGTCTGTGCCGGGGCCTCGGAGCCACCCACCTCCACATAATCAGTGACTGTATGTGTGGAAAGGTGGAGAATGGTTCACTAACTGTGGGGCTTGCCATGGGAGGTTGGTAAGGGCTCCAGCACGTTGCAGCACCTTCCCAGTGCCCAAGGTCAAAGCGCAGCTGCCTCCTCAATCTTTAGTCCTTCCACACCAACCGCAGGCAGATCTTCCAAAGACACGGGCTTGCCAGAGATGCCTTTGCCCTGTGCCACCCTGAGAACAGGTGTTGCCAGAGCCTCTCAATTTTCCTTCCCGCCTCTGCCAGCAAAACATGGTGCCGTGCATAATAACACAGCTTATCTACATGTTCAGTGTAATATTTGACTCCATTCTCTTAAAAATGGGGAACATTTTATTTTCCTATAGGTAGATAGTTGAGAAAGGTGTGTGTGTGGGGGGGAGGGGGATGGGGGGACGGCAGAGGATAACTATATCCTGGGCCCTGACAGAGGCTAGGAAGCCATACAAGATGGCGGTTTGGAGCGGGGGTTCACACCCAGCTCTGCCGCTTGGTAGGTGTGTGATTGTGGGCAAGATACTACACCTCTTGGTGCTTTAGTTTCCTCATTTACATGTGGAGAGATAATAATACCACCTAGCAGATAGTAAGCCCCATAGTTAACTAACTTTGTTGTTGTTGGAGAGAAAAGGCGTTTGTGCCTGGGCGGTGCGCATGACAATCCATTTAACCTGCTTCCTGCTTTGTTGCATTAAACCCAGACAGCACGAGGGTTGTGTGTGCATTTTAGGACTTTTTCAGAAAACAGGCTTTTGCAGATTGGGGGGCGGGGGTGGTTTCAGAGAGAAAAGATTGGAGAGCTTCCCTTAAAACCTTCAAATCTACCCTTCATTTGTGCACACATCAGGGCCCCCTTTTCTCGGTTAGCAGGAGGCCTACCTGTGTCAAAGCAAGCAGCTTTCTCACCACCTTCCCATGCTCCCGAAACATCCAGTGACCCTCTGGACTTGTGGCCATGGACACTTGGCAGACGGGGTGAAGCTGCCCCGTGTTTCACACGGCTGGCGGTGGGGAGGCCGGCTGAGCAAATGGAATGTGCCAAGCTTTTCAATGTCATGTCTGTGGACCGTGTTGGCAGGCCCATGCAGAGCTCCACAATAAACCTGTCACAGATGCATTGACTCACTGGGCCTTTATTTGTCATCACTGCATTCTGTGGCCTTGTGTTCTCTTGCCAGCAAAGACTGGAACGTTCAGCCCCAAAACATGCCAGAAGCTTGCTTTTTTTTTTTTTTTTTTAAAGCAGCCATGCAGCTTGGATAAGGGACGTGTGTCACTAGGGGTGCTTCCCCAAGGTGCCATCTCCACAGCAGCCACCCCCAGCATGCTCAGAGGCTGGGATGTAAATTCTGGCCTGCCCCACTGCATATACCCTCAGATGCCTCTCAGGAACCAGAGCTTTGGGCCGTGGATGCCTCTGCTCTGTTTGCCAGGCCTCCAGCAGCGTGTGAGCCCGCAGTCTTCCCCTTTCTTTCCTCTCTAGGGCATCACCTTGGAGTTCCGAGGCCCCCGTGGGAAGGCCCCCACAGTCAGAATCCTCTAACGGCCCTCCACTCACGTGGTCTCGGGTAGGAACCTTCACCCCATCCCATCCTCCTGGGGCAGAAATACCTCTTCCAGTTCCCCCCACCCCCCACACCATCCCCACTCTGTGTCGAAGGCTTGGACATCACCTGTGAGACCAGGAGGGGCCCAGCCTACCCACGTTTCCCCGGCAAGCAGCTGAGTCGTGGCTGAGAAATATGGACCCAGGTGATAGGGCTGAGCTCAATGAGATGCAAGCAGACAAGGCACCAGCTCTCCTGAAGCTTATAGGAGCAGGAGGTGACCACCAGCAGACATAAGCAAAATCATTTCAGCTGGTGGTGGATGACTGAGGGTCAGGGCTATTGCAGACAGTGTGGCCCCCCCGGGAAGGCCTCTCTGGAGAGGTGACGTGGGGGTGGAGATCTGACCGCAGTAAAGGAGCCGGCATGCAAAGATCAAGGGGAAGAGGGTTCTTAGCCCGATGAACAGCAAGTGCAAAGGCCCTGAGGGTGAATGAGGTGTTTCTGCCCCTCTTGGAGGGGTGCACCAGTCTTCTAACTGGTCTCTTCCACGCTCGCCTCTTCTCCACACGGTGGGCAGAGAGGCATTTTCAAAACCCCACTGTTGCTTAAAATCATCCAGGGGCTTCCCAGTCCTCGTGGGATAAAGACCTAAATCTTGTAGTCGGTCTGCAAGGCCCGCTGGGTGGGCTACCTTCTCCCGCCCATCTGGCAGCCCCTTCTCCTCACGTATACCTATTTGTGCTCAACTTGTAGCACAGCGCAGCCATCACTGCCTCAGGGACGCCTTCCCCAGCCAGGGTCTTCCTTTCTGAATTGCTAACAGGACCACCCATAGGGGGCTACTGTCATCTAAAAACCCAGTGTTCAGCACCAAAATGTGTTGCAAGTTCAGAGGCCATGGGCCTGTGCAGCTTGCAGGGGGGAACACTGATGCTTGCAGAGGCGAAGTCCCAGGCTGGGCCCCTGACAGAGCTGGCCTCCAGCATCCCGGCCAACGTTTGAGTCACCGCGATGACCCTCAACAAAAGTCTAGGCTTCTGTTGCCCCAGTGGACTTCCTCTGGCCGTCTTGAAAACTGTCTCTTCTGACCTCCAACCACTTGATGGAGAGGTCAGCTTTAATCCCTGGTCTTCACTGTGGCGTCCAAGGCCCACGCTGGAGAGGAAGTGAGGGGTGAGCAGACAGCATGGACATGGAGCCTTGTCCCGAGGTGGAAATCCGTGACTCAGCCCCCAGAGCCTCCTCCTCCCAGTGCTCTGTACCTGCACGTCCAGTGGGAGGCGGTGTACGGGCTCGGGGCCACGGACCCCCATCATTCGACCCCACCCTACCTGTCGAGTCTGACCCAATCAGACCTTCCCTTCTCTCACCAGCTCCCCAGGATCCTTGCGTCCAGCTGAAGCCACTGGTAGGCGCCATCTTTTCTGTCTGCACCCGCCCACCCTCAGCCCTCCTTTCTCTGCCGTCTGGCCAGCTCCATTGACCGCCATGACTCCGCTCTTTGTTGAATTCCTAGTTACTTGTCATAAACAAACACAAGTGGATAGACTGATGCACAGACACACAGGTACTCTGATTGCCCTAATTAGACTGTGAGCTCCTTGGGGACAAGGCCATATCCCATTAAGACCTACACAATAACACACTAATACGTAGTGACGTACCTTCCCTTGTGTGGTTTATTATTTTGTGACGCCCAATCTCCTCTTAGATTATAAACTGGGGGGCAGCATCGACCTCACACACTCACCTGTCTCCCAGGGTGCCTCGTTCATGGCAGCTGCTCAGGAAGTGTTTGTGGTGGACAGTCCTGTGTGGCCCTCCCGTAGTCCCACGGGCGTGAGGGGAAGGACACTCAGTGTTCAGTCTTCCCTGCTGTGTGTGGCCAAGAACCCTGCACAAACCTACGGGCGGGGCGGCACCACTGTTTAAAAGGTAAATTCACATGAGAAGACCCTGGAACAGGAAATGAGCTTACTAATCATAAGATTTGTTAGTCAGCATTCTTATAACCACCCTAAACATGATATTCTTATGTATGAGTTTGGTTTTCTGTCTTCCCCCACTACAGTGGAAACTCCAGAAAGCAGGGGTCTGAGCACACCCCTGCAGTTGCTGAAAATAAACAGGAAGCGTCTTGGGCTCAGGTCGTCGCTTGTGTCTCAAAAGTCAGTTTGCCAAGTAAGGAGAGACCCCAGGGGACCAGGCTGTCCTTAGACCCTTGTGCAGAAAGTTCTGTTGGGATGAGAAGGACACCTGCCCCTCGGGACCACCCAGAGCTGCTCTGGCCTCCAGAGCATCCTGTGGGCTGGGCCGCCCAGGACTGGGCAGCCAAAGGTCATTTTCAGAGGAGACCTGGCTCCCTTGACCCAGCCTGGCTGCCCCTTACAGCCCCTGATAGCCTCAGGCTCCAAGGACAAATGTCCACTCAGCCAGGTCTTGTAGGAATATACCGGGAATGAACTGGGTACGGACGACCCGTAGGCCCACTCTTTGAAAAGTTGGCGGTTTCCTTGTGATTCTCTATTTCCCAAGACACCAGGAGCAAAGGTTTTAGCAGAAGTCACCATACGTCTCTGGACTCTGCTGTCCCATCTATAAAATGCGGGTGTGGAGTGAAGCGACAGTTTAAGCCCTGGCCCTAGAATTGAGGGTCAGTGGCTTCCAGGAACAGAGCATCAGAGGCTCTCCGGGCTGCGGATGGCCTCAGAGGGATGGCATTCTGTGGTTACAGCCATCACGCCCCTTTGAACAAGTCGCTTGAGTGATCTGCCTTGGGCTGGATTCGGTTCCACAGTTGTGGCAACTCTCATGTTGCATGTGCCTGGGCAGGTCTAATTTCTGACTCTCGCTTCCTGTTCACAGCAGGCGTCTTGATTTCCAGGCAACCTTCCTGCTGATGGAGCGGTCCTCACTCTGGTTGCACATCGGAACCACCTGGAAGCTTTACAAATGATGGATGCCTGGGTTGCCCCTGGCATGCCGGGTTTGGTTGGTCTGGGGTACAGTAGGACATGCGGCTTTTGAGAAGCTCCAAGGTGATCCTGACTTGCAGCTGAACTCAAGTGCCACAGCCCTCATCCACGCAGCTGCCACGATGATTCTCCTGAAATGCAGCCAGGACGAAAATACAGCTGCCTCACTCTGGGGTTCAAAGCCTCTTCGACTGTACTTCCCTACCTGTTTTGGGCTGAATTATGTCCCCCAAAATTCATATGCTAAACCCCTTACCCGTACTATGTCAGAATGTGAATGTATTTGGAGATAGGGCCTTCAAAGAGGTGATTAAGTTAAAATGAGGCCATTAAAGTGGGGCCTTTCCCAATCTGACTGGTGCCCTAAGAAGAGGAAATTTGAGCACAGAGAGTCACCAGGGACGATGATCATGTGCAGAGGGAAGGCCATGCGAGGACACAGAGAGAAGGGGCCATCTGCCAGCCTAAGAGAGGGACCTCAGAAGACACCAGAGCTGCCAGCACCTTGATCTTGGACTTCCAGCCTCCAGAACTGTGAGACAATACATTTGTGTTGTCTAAGCTGACCGTCCGTGGAACTTTGTTACAGCAGCCCGAGCTGACTAATACGTCACCTGTCCAGCAAGGCAAGAGGCACAGTGGTTTAAGAGCAGGATCTCTAGGGTTGAACTCCCTCTGCCATGTGTTAACTGAGACTTTGGCAAGTTACTTGACTTCTCTGTGCCTCAGTTTCCTTGTATGTTCAACGGAGAATAACAACAATCGCTGCCAAATAGGATTATTGGTGAGGATGCAATGAGTTCATGGACATACTGTGCTTGGAGCCGGTGGGCTCACGGTAGCATTCAGGGTGAACTCCCCTTAACTCGCTGTGTCCATGTAAGAAATGTCCAAACTTGTAGAGAATTTTATAAGAGTTTATTTGAGCCCAAACTGAGAACAGTTGCCAGGAAGAGGTTCTGAAATGCTTTGGAGAAGAACAATTTTGCAGCTTCTTTGATGGACTTGAGATTAAGGAGGGGGTATAAGGAAGATTCCATGGAGGTGGGAGGAAGAAAGGCGGGGATTGGATTAGGGTAGTTAAGATGATTATGTGCTCTCTTGAGCGGGGTTACACCCTCGAGGAGTATTACTTCAGGCATTTCAAGATGTATTAACCTAGATGCACAAGAACAGTGGGCAGGCTGGCTTACAAACCTTTCTCTAAGGACATTACAGGGCTAGGGCATGAGCATCCACCATGACCTGCCCAGTCAGGAATTTATGATTTATTACAGCACCCCTTTTTCAACCA
This sequence comes from Hipposideros armiger, assembly GCF_001890085.2. Lineage (NCBI taxonomy): Eukaryota > Metazoa > Chordata > Mammalia > Chiroptera > Hipposideridae > Hipposideros > Hipposideros armiger. The sequence goes on along the minus strand of NW_017732045.1, from coordinate 512,709 downwards.
CACCTGTTGCCCCAGCATCTGCTTCCCCCTTCCTCACCTGGTTCCTGGGGTCCAGGCACTCCTTTCTTACGCCCCTTTCCTGCGATGCTTGCGATGCTTGGATCCCTCGCTACTACCCACCCAGCCTGATATTTGCCTGATGAAGTCCAACTCAGATTCCTCCTCCGCAGGAAAATATTGCCAGAGCCCTTGAGTCAAAACTACTGTCTCCTCCCTCATCGTCCCACAAAAAATGTTTGTATTTATAACACCCCAGTCTACCTTGCATACCCAAAGGATTCATTTAGGACCACTGCGTAAGATACATACAATACTGCAGAATAGTGCATGTGGAAAGCAAAAGGAAGAAAGAAAAACAAGGGTGGTGACGTAAATGGGGCCAGGAATGAGCTAATAGAGGCATACCATCGGGCACTTGATGCCACACCAGGAATTCCAGTGTCAGTTATAAAGCCATGAATAATGTGCCTTTAATAAAATAAATTACTAACATTCGTATTTATGGAAAATAAAGAGATGACTTATCCCAGAATAATTTGATTTGCACCACTTCTCATAGCCATTCAACTGCCCGACAGCCCATGTAGACCGCATTCCTCTTCCTGGGAGAAAATTAAGCTTACCCGGAAACCACATTGGCATTTTTAAGCTTCTGGGTTATGACCAAATGCAGCTGAGCAGAAGCCCCCGGCTTCATGGGGCCTGGTGAGTCTCCCAGGCCTGGGCTCACCTGGACATAGGCATGGGAGGTTTGGTACCATCAAGTGGCATTCCACAGGCCTCTGTGCTCACCTGGCTTCTCAAGACCCCATGAAAATCCAAGCTTAGGGATTTGCAACTCTGAGGTCTCAAGGACTGATAACAATGTGCAGTGGTGCCCTCAGCGAGGTGCCTGCAATTCAGCAAGGATCAGAATCTGGATGGAATGCCCGAGCCTCCAGTAGACCAAAGCTCCCTAAGGAGAAGAACCCATCCTGTTTCATTCATCACCAATCTCTGCCACCCCACACATGCCAGTCTGCCTGGGAGGGTGAGGGCAGCACAACTGGATTCATATCCAAGGAGACTCCAGCGTTGCCTTTAGGGAATGTGGGCTCACCTGGCAGGAGAGACCAGGACCACGAGGCCCCCGCTTCCTAGGACCAGGCCAACCCTGGAGAAGTCTTCAGTGTAGACAGGAGCTCCAAGAGCCTAGGTAACCTGTATCCTGCTGAGCCATGGCCATTTAGCCAGAGGATTGGGGTGAAATGTCCCCAGAGATGTCGGTATATCGTTTCCCTTGAAAATGAAAAACCATCGCCTGAGCTTCTACGAGTACATTGCTGATTGGTACCCAGCTCTCTCCCCCGGTCCCTCTGGCATCACGATCTTAGTAATCTACGTCCTACCTTATCTCCCACATGTACCTGGCTCGCTGGCCCCCACACCACACCCCCAACATAATGGCCCGTCCACCTGGCCATATGGAAACCCAGCACAAGTCGGACCTTCTTGCAGAGCCCTCCTCCCTTGGAACGAAGAGCATTTACTCTTCTGAGTCCTGCAGTCCCTGCCATCGGCACAGCTCACAGGTCCATTCTTTTTTTTTTTTTTTTTTTAGCGGAGCCATCCTGCTACCTGTTGGCAGCTCAGCGGCTGCTCAGCTCGGGCTGGACTTGAACTGCTGTTGCTCAGAGCTCAAACTCTTGAGCGAGCTCTTAACCAACTGAGCCACTCGGCCGGCCCTCACAGGTCCATTCTTTACTGCTTTCTATTTTAAATTTAATTTTCCTGTCGAGTCTCCCCAAGGGCTGTGAGTTTCCTTGAGGACAAGGACATTATCTTGCTATTTTCTGTTTCTCTTGGACTTCATAGGAACTTAATAAATATTTATTGACCAACTTACTGTATATGTTGGCTCTTTCATAACAGGAACAAGGTCTGTTTATTTGCTTTGCTCAGTGGCCAGCTTGCTGTGGGGGCTGGCTTGGTTTTCAAAATTATGGTCCTTTTTGGGAAAGGAAGTAGAATGGTTGGGGTGGGGGTGGGCGGTCGGAGAGGGGCGACGCTCACTTTTTACCCTAAATACTTCTGTATTCTTTGAACTGTTTACAAGAAGCATGCATGCATATATGACTTTTTTAATAAAGCAATTTATTTAGATTAGGCTTTTCATATGAACATTGTCCCATGGAGGGGACAAGGTGGCCTTTTTGAGTAAGATTTTCCCATGTTTTTCTCCAGTGTCCCCAGATCAAATCCTTTCAAACGGTCACTGTAGCTCTCTCCACTTTGTAAAAGGGTCTAACTATATGAAATTATAAGGGATAGCACATAGATTAGGAATTTTGTGTGGGCTATAATTGGGGATCATTTTTAACTGCCTGGAGTCATTTGCAATATTATCTCAGCTGTGAGGGGATTATACTTAGTTATAAGAATCCCTTCACGCCAAGATGTCCATGAAAAGTTTTTTTCACCAGGAAAGGGAGCCAGCAAACCATGTTTATCCTGGTTCCCAAAGGAGAGAGGGACGATGTCCCTCCACCCCTAAAGAAAACTCTCTTATTTGAAATGTCTTTTCCGTTTACCCTGCTTTGAATAATGGAGTTTTTAAACTCTCTTATTTTTCTAAATACTACATTTACAAAGGAAGGATATTTTTGAGTTCCAAGTGCCTATTTCAAGTCTTTAATGGTTCTCTTGGTCTGGCATTTACCAGCAAAGATTCTTTAGAAAGCATCCTATGGGTCAGTTCAGTAGCTGAAGAGACGATTCCAAGCCAATGGTGCTGGCGCCTAATGCTAAGACAAATCTCTCCACAAAATCTTCGCTTTTCATTGTGTTCTGGGGCCTGGAGAGGCCATCTGGGCCATCTCCCCGTCTCCAGGAAGACTGGTAGGTGGACCTGCCTGGGATGGAATGTGTTGGGCACGCAGCCCAGACTTCTCAGCTCCATCGGCTCTGGCTTGGGCCTGCTGGGTGGGCTGACTGCAAGGCCAGAGCTGCCCAGAGGAGGAGGCCATGCCCTCGACCTGCCATCAGCAGACCTCCCATCCACCCTGACCTGGCTTCAGCATCTGGGCTCCTTGGACCAATGGCCCGAATCCACCCTGGACCTCCTGCTTGTACTCTGGCTCTGAGCGTCTTCAAAACTGGGTGCATACAACTTGAAGACTCAGGACTTCTGAAATCCAAAGCAAGCCAGTTCCTGTCATCTTGCCTCACAAGTCCTTGTTTCTGGTTCCTCAGTCATTCTGAGTGTGTCTTCTGGTCACTTGTGCCAGCCTTGCAGCAGACTGTCATTCGGGTCTAGTTGAGTTGTCAGTTTCTAGTAATGTGACTGTTTCCCAATGGGATGCTGCTGGCATCTGGGGTGAGCAATTCTCTGTCCTGTATATTGCAGATCATCTGGCAGCCCTGGTCCAACCCACCAAAGTCCAGCAATCAGCTCTAGTCGTTATGACAACCAAGAATCCATTCTCAGCCTGGGTTTGCAGGAGGGTGCAGTACAACCCTCAGACTGGTGGGGGCAGTTCATCCTGTGGAGAGCAGTACCACTCTTAGCCTGGGAGGGCAGTACCACCTTGGGAGGGTGGCGGAGTAACAGTATCACCTTTAGCCTGGGGAGGAGGGCAGAACCATCTCCAGCCTGGGGGGACAGTGCCATTCTCAGCCTGGTGGGGGAGCAGTATCACCCTCAGCCCTGAGGGGGGGGGTTGCAATACCACCCCCTGTTGAGGACTACTGAACCCCAAGTTTCTTCGCTGTACACTCTGCACCCACCAGCACCCAGCAGTTAGTGCCAGACTCATGGTAGACCATCAGGAAATATTTGTCAAAATATTTGCTCAAGATAATGAATGAACGAATGGAAGAGATCCATGAACAACCTTGAAGGGGAACTGGGAACCCTATAAAATTGTGTGCAAAATGAGTGTGTATGTTGTGTGCATCATACACATGTGTTTTCTGGGGCAAGAGTTATAGCATCCATCAGATTCCCCAAGGGAATTTGTGACCTAAAGGGACGTTTGAAGACTGGCTCCACCAGTGTCCACTACTAGCCTAATGTTTGTGTCCCTGCAAACACCGCTGCACAGTGCTTGTGAGTTTTAGAACTGCGGCTCTGTACCGACATGCTGCTATCCCTGCAGAGAGGAATGTACTAGAAATTCCAGGGGGAATCTGCTTCTGTGACTTCACACAGGTCCCTGTAATGGAAGGGCTGCACTCCTCCCTTTAAGAAGAAATGACCCTTTGATTCACTAGCAGACAAGTTTGGTAAGAATAGGGCAGGAATGAGACGTGTTCCTCCCCAACTCAAGAATATTTCCTGATGGCTCTCCTAATGAAAGCCAAGAAAATTGGTGACGTTCCTCAGTTGGCCATAATAAGCCAGAGCTCATGCAGCAGCTCTTCAGAGGCTGGCTGAATGGAGGAGTGAGCAGTTGTAACTTGCTTCCTTTCTGCCAGTCCATTGTTGATGCCATTGTTTTAATAAAACACAAGCAACACCCCGAAGCAGGAAGAAACCTGGGCCAAGCTAGTGGCTGCAGAGGGCCTCATTCCAGATACAGCTGCAGACCTGCCTGAAGGTTCACACTCAGCTCGTGACCCTCTGCAATGATAGGTTGGCCGCACTACAGTGGCTTTGAATGAGGGTTGGATGGATAGATGCGGAAGGTGTTAACATAATGATGGCTCATCCTTGCTGGCTTCCCGGCACCCATTTGCCTGTCCCGGGATCGTTCTGTCTCAGGAAGGGGAGCTACAAGCATTCCAGGAAGGACATTTAGCCAGGGGAGGGCACATAATTGGGGGCTGGAAGCACCCCAGCTCAGACCTCATCTCTAGCACAGTGGAACATTTGCCAAGAAATCTATGATATCATTTGCCCCAGAGGGATCATTCTATTTGCAGAAGCTGGCAGCATATAGACTAGATCAGTCATGAGCTCAGAAAACTCCCTTGGGGGAAGATAGAAACTCTGAGGAACCCCGGATAGTTCAGAGCAGGCTTCTCAAACTTGCGTGCACCTAAAATTATCACCTGGAGAGCTTGTTAAATCAGATTCCAGGGCCCCAACTCCAGACAGTCTATACATCAGGGACTTGATAATTTGCATTTCTAACACGCTCCCAGGTGACGCTGATGCTACTGGTCCCTGAAACAAACTTTGAGAACCACTGGTCCCACCAAGGGTTTTCACACTGCGCCATTGCGCCCCCTTGTGGGGACAAGAAGGGATGAAAAAAACAAGTGAATGGGACTCAGTGCTCCCATCCCCACCACGATGCAGGACACCTCCCAGTCTATTTTATAAATCTGATTTCTGTGATTAAATGAGGAACCCCTAATAAAAAGGAAGGGGTGATCACTGGCCTGAAAGAGGTGGATCCAGGCCTGCCTGAGGGGTGTTCCCAAGAACCTCCCCTCCCCTCCTCATTCCAGCGTCCCTGTGTCATAGGGCAGCATCTGCCAATAACCCAAGAACATTCGAAGCAAACGCAAACCCAAAGAACCCAAAGGGTAAGCACCACCTCGCCCCATCTCGGGTTGCAGAGCCATTCCCTCGGGCATTTTTGGCCACAGCAGTGGTCTTGTGCCAGCTCTCTGCAGCTGGAGGGGTTTCCCTTTCTGCCTGCAGGCTCACTGCTCAGCTTCCACAGGCAGGGGGCAGCGGCCCAGCACTGGATGGTCCCCAGGTCCGCAAGAAACGTCAGCATAGGCACCCCATCACCCAAAACCAACCTTATGTCCTGCCTGTAACTTGGACCCAACACCCGTGTTCTAAGGTGGAGCCCAGTGTCTGGGGTCCACCTGTTGGGGTTTGACTCTTGGCGTCACCACCTCCCAGCTGAGATGTGGTGTAAGTCTTAGTTTCCTTGCCTGTACGATGGAGGTAATTGTAGTACCTATGTGAGTGTTCAACGCAGCTGTCAGTGTAAACCTCTTTGTACTGTGCCTGGCATGGTGGGAGCCCTCAGGAAACGTGGGCCAGTTTTACTAAGTCCTCTCTCTTAACGTTATTTCAGTGGTTTGGATAAAGCAGGAGTGAGCCACCCGTTTTAGTGTGCTAGAGCTGTTGTAACAAATGACCGCAAACTGGGTGGCCTACAACAACAGAAATTCATTTTCTCACAGTTCTGGAGATGAGAAGTACAAAGCCAAGGTGTTGGCAGAGTCATGTTCCTCTGAAGGCTTTAGGGAAGAATTTGTTTCGTGCCTTTTTCGTAGCTTCTGGTGGCTGCTGGCAATCCTTGGGGTTTCTTGGCTTGTAGATGCGTCATGCTCATATCTGCCTCCATCACCATGTGGCCTTCTTTCTGTCTATCTCTGTCTTGTTTTCTTCTTCTTTTTTTTTTTATTTAAAAATATTTATTTTTCAGTTACCATTGACATACAATGTTATTGTAGTTTCAGGTTACAAAACAACACAGTGATTAGACGTTTCTATACTTCCCAAAGTGATCACCCTGATAAGACTATTACCCATCTGTCACTGTACATGTTATTGTTGTCTTGTCTTCTTATAAGGACAGAAGTCATATTGGATTAGGGCCCACCCTGAGTATGACTTCATCTTGATTCAATGACATCTGCAGAGATAAGGTCACATTCACAGGTACCAGGGGTTAGCACTTGAACATATCTCTGGGTGGGGTACACAATTCGACCCACAACACTGCCCGACTGGGGTGAGACACAGGCCCAGCAGCTGTGAGGCCTGGAGGATCGCCACCGTGAAGCTGTGTGGGCTTCCCCAGATTTGGGCTAAATTGTCCTGATGGTTGTGTTTTCCAGGGTGCTCAGACTTACATCTCTTGGATATGTTGACCCCAACTGAAAGAAAGCGACAAGGGTACATCCACGAGCTCATTGTCACAGAGGAGAACTATGTGAATGACCTGCAGCTGGTCACAGAGGTAACAGCAGCTGTGGGTGCTGGGGAGGACTGGGGAGCACTAGCAGAGGGTGGGGAGAGGAGGAGGGCCCTGCCAAGGAGGCCTATGTCCTGATTCTGAGCCTGAGAAGCTTTTGGATGTGTGGGGAACATCTGGAAGGTAAACCACATAGGAGATTCTTACCCAAGAGAAGATGGAGATATTCTCATTCTTGGCCAACTCTGAGTTCTGCCCACAGAGCAGCAGAGTCCACTCAGGTCAAGGGACAAGCGAGTCTGTGAGGCGCTGTGTGGGCAGAGACACGTGGACTATGAGCTGGGCGTCCAGGCTCTACGCAGTTACAGCTCAGCCACCAACTATTGGGTTGTCGGAAAAGTCCTGACGTGTTTTTTCTATGTCTTTCATTGCAAAAATGCGTCATGACTTTTCCGACAACTCAATAGTTGATGCACAGAGCATGTCACATCTTCCCCTGGCCCTCGGGGTTGGCATCTAAAAGGCAGCCATCTGGCTGCTCTCTGCACTCATTCCTAGCGCTACATATTGCTTCTGAGAAAAATCTGTTGCTGAGAATGAAGATGTTTCCTCTAGGTCCCTGGGCACCACCTGTCCCAGACGACCTCTCATTTTGTCTCTCCTCCTGGGTAGCCCTTGAAGGGCCTTGGCCACCCTGTCCAGAAGGGTGGAGACATACCAAGTTGGGAACCTCTGCTGTGCAAGAAGCCTTTTGTTCACGCACCTGGGAAGTTACCACATTCGGAAATAGGCGTTTGCAGAACTGAATGTCAGGGTCACTCTGCAGTTTGGAAAGTACTGTTATAGTTTAGAAACTCCGTTCCCCCCACACCAGCCCCCTCGCACCTGACGGTTGTGGAACCATCTCTGAGAGTCTTACCAACCAGGAAAGACGTGACTTGGCCGCACAGTGTTAAATGTGTACAGGATGCAGGATGGGCTGCTGGCCCACAAGACCACCATTAATGCATAGAAAACGTGAGTGCAAATTCAAAAAAGGCACTTGACTGTCACTAAATATACAGTCTAGGGTGTCCAGGATGTGTGTGTCACCCCTTTGGGTATGGCCCCTGTGTGCAGTGGCCTGGTGTATGCCAGGTTCAACATCGGCTTAAGGACTCAGGAAGAACAGTGCTCCCAGGGAGCAGCCTCAGTGCAGCCAAGTTTGCATAAAGCCAGGCTGTCTCCATCCCTATGGAGGCTTCAGGACAGGGGGCTGCCTCCAGCGCAGGTAATAGTTCTGTGGGCGGGACCCACCACATGGGTTTGGGGGACATCTGTGGTTTCCTGCAAGTCGCCCAACCACACGGAGCTTGGGCGGGCCTGTTTTTTGCCTGGAGCCCAGGAGAGGAGCCTCGCCAACCCTCTCCCAGGCCCGCACGTGCTGGCCCTGTCCCAGATACAGCCCAGGCTGAGGGCAGAGCATCGAGTCTGTCACCGAGGCTGCTGGTTGGAGGCTGCCAGGAGCTGCTCTCCTCAGACGGTGCAAGGCTTGACTGCAGTAGACACTGCAGGCGAGGAGGAAGTAGTGTCCCACATCCACGTGCATCTTTAAGCCCCTCACTTTTCCCACGGTGCCCATGTCTTTATCGCAGGCAGGTAAGACTCTGTGAGGCTTTGTCCAGGCTTCTTGGCTTTGTCCTGGTGCAGTGGCCTCCTTTGCAGAACAGCGCAGACGTGATGGGGACCCCCCTCCCTGCCCAAGCAGAGGAGGGGCCATCTGCTTCAGAAACTCTGCAGGAAGGCAGGCGTCCTGCTTCTGGGCCTCCCAGCAAAGCTGCAGACGCCTTGGTCCTTTGCATCGCTCTGAATGGATCTGTGTGTGTGTGTGTGTGTGTGTGTGTGTGTGTGTGTGCGCGTGTGTTTGAGTTTTAAGCTAACTGCTTTCTGAACTGCTTCGTTTTCTGCACCTGTAGATCTTTCAGAAACCCCTGATGGAGTCTGAGCTGCTGACAGAAAAAGAGGGTGCTATGATTTTTGTTAACTGGAAGGAGCTGATTATGTGTAATATCAAACTGCTGAAGTAAGCCTCTCTTCTCTAATCCTGGCCTCGCTTCTCCCCCTCTGCTCTCACACACTAGCACTTCCGAGTGGGTTCGTCCGTGTGTCCTCCCCACCACGCATGCCTCCCTGTGTTTCTTTCTGCCTTTTTTGCTCATTTCTACTCATAAGCACCATTGCTCTTTTTTTGCTCTGATGCCTTCCAAAACACCCCCCCAAATTTTCATGGTAGAGAGAGTTAATTGCCAAGGCACCTCAGGTTCTGCTTTCACTGTGGTTCTAGAATGTCCAGAGCTAGGCCAATTCCGGGTCCGTCCTGGGGCGTAGGGCAGCCCCACCCGCCTTTCCTCAGACCTGGGCCTCCATGGCCAGTATCGGTCCCTTGAGGCATCCTTGGCTCCTGTGGGTGGAGAGGGTGGAACTGCCCACATCAGCAGCATCCTCAGGATAGCTCTCTGAGAAGCTGGCCCGGAGTGCTGCTATTTTATTCCTGGTTTAGTTCTCAGAGGCCGCTGCAGGGCTGAGGAGAGACACTGGGCCAGGCGTCAGGAGACCTGGGCTTGGAACCCAACTCGCTGCCCTTTCTCTGTGAGCCCGTTTCCCTACCTGTAAACCGAGACGATTGGATTACATCATCACAAAGGTCTCTTCCAGTTCTAAAAAACAAAAAACAAAAAAACCTTCCAAAGGTGTGTCCACCAGGTCCTCATTATAACAGCGCTTGTTAGAACAGATTAATCTGTGGTGACACAGGCAGCTGGCAGGAATGGGGCTCGAGAATGGAGCACAGCCCCCCAGGAACATGGGTCCATTCCTAAGCTCTATGTTCATGTAATCAGGAAGTGGCTATTTCCTGAACATGGCCCCTGTGTTCTTCTCGCAGGGTAATTTCACGTGCCCACCTTCTCGAGTGTGTGTCTGGGAGTGGATGAGGGATGGGGCAAGGAGGCACAGACATAGATGTGAGGAAAATATATAACATCTGCCCTTTCTATGTTCTAGAACACAAATAATCAAAGACGACCCCAGGGGGTTTCAGAGAAAGTGTTTTTATTATTATTATTATTATTATTATTATTATTAGTTTCAGGTGTACAAAACAATGTAATAGTTAGACATTTCACCCCTCGCAAAGTGATAACCCTCCTCCCCCAATCTATTGCCCCTCTGACGTCGTAAATATCTGTGACAATTCCATTGACTCACACTACACTGTACACCTGAAGCTGAAGCTGAATAATATTGAATGTCAACTATAATTTAATATATATATAGTCACAGGATATGGAGTATAGTATAGGGAATTGAATCAATGGAGAAAGTATTTTCATTATCCTCCTTGAGGAGGAAGTTCTAGAATCTTCAGAGCTTATGTCTGGGTCAAACTCAGGCTCACATCCTGCTATTGCCCTGTGTGTCTTTGGGCAGGTCACGTAACGTTCCCTGGGCCTCAGTGTCCTCATCTGTACTATGGGGATGAGACTAGTACCTACCACATGGGGTTCTGATTAGGGGCCCTTTAGACCACGGGCGTCTGGTTCATAGTAAGTGCTGGGCCCGGGCCCCGGGGACCCTGGTGGTGGGGGCTGAGCACCTAACTTCGCTTGGAGAGAGGCTCCCCTGTCACCTGGGAGAAGGGGGGTTAGTTAACTCCTAAACCTACGAGTACTAAGCCTAAAGTGTTGGAAACAAGTTGTTTTAAAATAGTCACAAAGGCTCTCTGTTGAAACTATACCTACAACTTAAAACCACTTTTCCTTGCACTGCTATCAGTCGAGGGTCGGGGAGGTGGGGGATGTTTCTGATGTCCCCAAGTGCCCCATCCCCCGACGTGCTTGGCCTGAGGAAAGCTGTGCTGCGGACATTGCTGCCATGACTTTGTGTTGCCTCCTCTCCTTCCTGCTCCTGTCAGGGGAGCACACGCCCCTTTCCTGAGCTCTTCAGGGCCAGGCCTGCCCCTCCTTTCTGTTAGAGCTGATGTGCTCACAGCCCTAGAGGTAGGAATTCAGAGTGCAGTCACAGCTGGCAAACAAGGCCCAGAGAGGTTGGGTGACTTGCCCGAAGTCACACAGAAGGGGAGCTTGTGCCCGGGGCTGCTCTGTGGGTGACACCCAGGGTCCTGCAGGAGGTTCCGCCCCCACCTGCCCCCAGTGGAAAGAATGTAGAACCAGGAGGCAGACGTCCCAAGTTTTCGTCTGGGGTCTAGCACCTTCTAACCTGTTCTGGGCAGTTTCCTTGGGCAGATGACTCTCTGACCTTTTGTTTTATTTTATTTATTATTATTATTATTATTTTTTTTTTAAAGATTTTTATTGGGGAATTGGGGGGATGGGAACAGTGCTGGGGAATTGGGGAAAGGGGAACAGACAAGTTGCTGTCCTTTTGTTCTTCAGTCTAGTTGTGGAGGACGTTGCTTCACTGGCCCAAGTTGGCACCATCATTGCGCTCTTCCTGGGTGAGGCAGATCAGTCGCCAGCTTCTGGACGGCCGCTCACTGCGGCTGCTGGCCACTCACGCTGGCTGCCGGCTACATACGGTAGCCCATGGCAACCCACTGCCACAGGGGCTGCAGCCTACGCTGTTGCCAGCGACTCACAGCAGCCCAGCTCCAGGTTGAGCTGTTGTTCAGCATGTTAGCTGTGGAGGGCAGTGTCACTGGCCCTCATATGTGGGATCCGAATCGGGGCCCTGTGGCGTCCCAAGCCAGCTCTTAACCATCGCGCCACTCGGCCAGCCCTCTGACCCTTTGTTTTAGAACCTGTAAAATTATAGTATGGTACCTGCCCTGTCTAGCATGCAGAGTGATGCCACCGAGCCAGGGGTCAGGAGTACAGCTGGCACATGGTCAGTCATGGTCACATGTGTTCCGGTCACACCTCTCTCCCATTACAGTGTCCTGTGCTCTGTCTCCTTCCTCTGATGACCTGATTAGTTTGGGAAAACTGGCTAATGTTTTCATCTTCCAGATAAAAGATTTAACAGGAGCCTCGTGGGAACCTGATTTCTTTCCTTTTTAACATCTTATTATGAAAAATATTCACTTTGCTGCATGGACTTGATTTCTTCATGCAGAGGAATAACCCTGCTGATGGGGAAGTGTTGGGGATCCTGGAGGCTGGACGAGGGAGGCGTTTGCACATAAATTGAATTTAAGGCAGAGCTTCCCAAAGGCCAACTGTGAGCACCCACATCCCTGCCACTCCTGACCTCAGGGCCACGACTCCTGGTACTTAGGGGGACATAGGACTTAGCACACAGAGAAATAGGAAGTAAATAAAATGAAAATAAAGGGGGCTAACTGCAGCATGTGGGTTTCCTACCCATGATGCCTCTGGTTGGGGGTTAGAGAGAATGGTTGGCTCTCTTGCTGGTGAGTGGAGAGCTGAGAAATTTGTCTTTAATACGCAGAGTAGGGCAGAAAGACCTAGAACCTTTTTATATTAAGACCCAGGTGCAGGTCTCTAGGGGCAGCTGTCAGAAGTGACAGCAGTAGGTAGGGCTGCACAAGCCCAGGTGCTAGAAACTGTTTTTTGCAAGACCCTTTCTTGCCTCCTTGCTTGAAAAAAAGAAAAAAATAAATGAAAGAGGTTCTCAAAAAAAAAAAGTGTATTTCTTAAACATAAAGTGTTCAGGCATACCTTCTTTTTAACTTAAGAATTGACACAATTTTATTTTAAGCAGAAAACAAAAGAAAAATTAAAAATATATCTTGAGAATAAATACAAGATGGAGAGAAGGAAGAGAAAATGGAATCACTGATTCTTCAGACCATATAACTTATTGTCCCTAAAGTTTCTCTCCTTGGCTTGCTTGCCCAGTCCAAGGATTACTTTTCTTTAACTAAAAATGTTGGTGAGAGAAAATAAAATGATCTGAAGTTTTAAAAACCTAATACTAAGATTGCAGAGCATCCTTGGAATTGACCATGAAGGCAGTCAAAGGAATTCATAGTGACATCCGCCCACCCTTATGTTAAAATCATATAGCGTATCATTCTGTTCCATCGATCCATCCATCATCCATCCATCCATCCATCCATTGATTCATCCATCCATCCATTGATTCATCCATCCATCCATCGATTCATCCATCCATCCGTCCGTCCGTCCATCTGTCCTATCCTAGTGATCACTAGGGTATGGAGAACACACTACGACTTCATAGGTAGTGGTCCTGCCCTCATAGTGCACTGCTATCCTCGCCGTGTAGAAGGTCAGTGCCGTGCTTATTTTCTAGATGCTGGTGTTAGGAGTTCACACGTTAGAGTTGGAAGGTGAGGTGCACATTCCTGGCTATGGTGGCCGTGAGCACTGAGGCTGCAGCAGGACCCCAGAACAAACACTTCCCAGTCCCTCTAATCCTTTCTCGGTTTCCAGGATATAAATTGTTTGGGTTCATGGGTCCATTATTATATTAATAGGCTTCTGTCTCCAGAACTCCTCTTATTCAAATCAACTTCAAATTAGCCATAGCAATAAAGCAGCGAACAGCACAGATGGTTCAGTCATTTGTACCTGGCTTTGGGGAGCATAATAATGGGATTATTTTTCTGTGGCAGTTGATCTACCATCCTAATTATGTTCTGTTTAGTCTGAAAACAAGCCTCCATGCCCCCTCTGCCCCCTGGCAACACTAGCTTCCCTTGGGCCGCATTGGCCTGGAAACATAGGCTCGGTGCTGGGACCATACCAGCTGGGGCCTTCACCTCAGATACTCCATAAAATGAGACATCCACACAGGGATCCTGAGTTATTAAAGAAAGGATTCTCTATTTCTCCATAAGAAAAGGTTGTTCTTTAATGTTGACTTGTTTTGCCAATATTCTTTTTAAAGTCTCTATTCCTAAGAGCCAGCAAACAGCCATCATGCCAAAGAAAAGTGCTCTGACGTAACCTCTGCGTAGCGCTAGACTCACTTCTTTTTCTGTTCCTTGTTGCCCACATAGACCCTTTAGTGGCTCTTGGGTTTGTGCCCCTCACACACGTTCTGCTTCTGTATGACCTAGAAGTGTGCCGTGTCACTGCCAGGCAGCGTGAAGCCGGGGGAACTCACATGTCCTGTTTCCATCCAGAGCGCTCAGAGTTCGCAAGAAGATGTCTGGGGAGAAGATGCCTGTGAAGATGATCGGAGACATCCTAACGGCCCAGCTGCCACACATGCAGCCCTACATCCGCTTCTGCAGCTGCCAGCTGAACGGGGCTGCCCTGATCCAGCAGAAGACGGACGAGGCCCCGGACTTCAAGGAATTTGTCAAAGTAAGGAGGAGCCCGGGCTGAGCCGAGCCCCTGCACCACCCCTGGCCACCGGCAGCTGTGTTTGGGCAACTGGGTGTGTGAGGACCTAATTCCAATGTTTGGAAGCCTATTTCTGCTAAAGGCCAATGGGGACTGAGGACTTGGCTGAACGATAGGGGGCCGGCACTCGCCGGCAGGTGTGGTTGTGACCACAGGGAGCCTGGAGAGAAGGGGCCAGCCCTGGGCCTGGGAGCTTTGATCTGCTGTCCAGGTGGTGGTGATGGTGGTGTTTGGATACAGGTTTAAATTTTCCATCTCATTTGTCAGGCCGAGGAGGGCTGGTGGGTCTCAAGTTTCCTATTCTGTTTAATCTGAGCACCCTCAGTTCTTGGCTGGCCTCTGCCCTTCACCTGCAGAGGGGATGGCCAGGAGCCCCAGTACACTGGTTGCTCCTCCCCAGCTTGGTTCCTCTTGATGGTCTCAAGCTCCAGGCAGCCCATGGGGGGGTGAGTGAGGGATGCCAAGGCCTCTGCCTCTGGGGACTACAGAGTTCTGGAGAGCCATGTGTCCACGAGGGGACATTTACGGGACGGGGGTGGTGGGGGGGTTGGGGGGGTGCTGCTAGAGGCACCAGGCCACGGGTCTGCTGCCCTGGGACCTGCCCTTGGCCAGGCTGGGTCCCTGCTGGCCATGCCAGCCCACATAATCAGCCTCACTCAGAGAAGAAGGAAAAAAATAAGACGATATTTAAAAAACTTCTCCTAAACAGGTACATTTTAATGAATGACAGCAAAATAATAATAATGACAGACTTATCTTGGTACCTCATGCATTTTGGGGTCAGGCCATTCCCTCCTCCTCAATGATTGTGTTTGTGGACTCCTCACTGCGTCTCTTCTTGACGGTAGCATCACATACGCCTGTTCTTTCTTCCTCCCCTCACTGCCTCCCCCCCCCGTATTTCTCAACATTAAAGCTTCAATTTGCTAGCTAATGAATTAGTCATTCTAAAGTCATTCTAAGGGGAAAATATTGCTAAGAAGTTGGCCTAGGATGGGATGCAGACTGGAGAACGGAGTCTGGGCTGCCGGGTGCCATGGGCCACCTGGGGTTCCAGCCAAGGGTTGGGTCCTCCCTGGGCACAGGCAGTAGGAGTTCATCACTTGGATGCACTTGAACTTCAGGGAAATGCTGACACCAGCCCAGAGAGGGGGCTTGTTGCCCCTTCTCGCCTCACCCTTCCCCTTCTCAGCTTTCGCCACCTCACCCCTGTGGGAGTTTGACATGCCTTTACCAGCTGCGGACTATTCCTGGAGTGATGATGCCCACGGCTAGAGCAGGTTCCGGAGCTGGCAGATCCCAGGGCCTGGGGCCAAGGTCATGGCAGCTGTCTGTTTCTAAAGCATTAAACCTGAAAAGAGCCTTTGAGAGCTCCGTCACCATGTAATCCCTGTGATTTGTGGACAGGACCACCTTTTTAGGATAGAAGGACTCTAGCCCTCCAGATGAGTTGACAGAATTGGCACAAGCGGTGGGAAGAAAGAGGTAGGGGGTCCAGGATGGAGACAACCCACAGGCCCCAAGACTGGAGTCCTGACCCCTCACGTCTCAGCTCCACTGTCCCACCCTGCCTGAGCCGCCCACAGGTGTGTGCAGGCTCCACGCGAAACAGTCAGTGACATTCAGCCCTTCCAGCATCTCTGGAACGTAAGGGAATTTTTATTCTGACCCTGTAGTCTTGTGATTCCCCTTGTTCCTGGGAATGTTGTGAAGTTTTTTGCAGATATCCAGAAGAAATATTCTCTAACCTCACCTCTGTAAGTAAGGAATCGTGTGTCCCATGGAAAGTGTCCCATGTGTCCCATGAAAGGAATCTGGAGAGCAGGGGTTCACCCTGGTGGCTGAGTCACATCTTCAGGTCCCCCACTCTCCATTTGGAAAGTACCTCCATCCTGGACTAGGATACCTGGTCAGGCCCTTCCAACCCCAGGCTCCCCAGTTGTCACCTAGATAAATGAGACCATGTGAGGGTGGGGAGTCCTAAATATAGCCTCAGTGTTGATGTCACCAACTGGATTTTGCAGATTTCTTAAGTACATTTAAAAAAATCTCTTATTTCAGAGATTGGCAATGGACCCTCGATGTAAAGGGATGCCTCTCTCTAGTTTTATACTGAAGCCTATGCAACGGGTAACAAGATACCCACTGATCATTAAAAATGTAAGTACCCGTCTTGCCTTTTCAAGTGGAGGAATGCTTTCTCAGCATTTCAGAGGTCCGGGGTCACGGGCAAGTTCTCCAGCCAGCACACCTGGTATCTGTTGTGTAGAAATCATGTGCCAATAGGGTGCTGGAGGCATGTGCTTGGTAACTCAGAAAGAAAAGCTGTTTAGCGTGAAAAGAGCTAATAATACGCAACCTTCAGCTGGGAGACCAAGTGGCTTCTACCTTATAAGTTGGAAAGTGAAAGCTCAGTCCTCGAGTCTCTCCCTAATGCAGACATAGTACCTCGAAGCCTTGACTTTCCAATCAAGAAAGAGAGAAAGAAATATAATTCCTACCACCCATCTTCAGAAAGCCACTGTGACAGACTCTAGTTGATATTAGATAATTGTCGTTCTCCTGTCACTTCAAGAAGCCAATACCAAACGAAAGGAAAAAAAATTAGGGTTTCAGAGTCCCCATCTGTAAAATGATTGAAAAGATTTAGACACCCTCTGAGCCTGGGATTCATATCCACAGGGAGGGCAGCTCCTGGAGAAAGCTTTTAGATCTGGCTCCTTTTAGTGGAGAATTTAGAAACCCAGACCTGGACACTGGTGTGCACATTGCTACCAGGGTGGTGCGGTCTTTGGGTCTCTCAGTGGTAGAGTCAGGAAATATATGTATGTAAATATGTTCATAAACATATTTTTTACATATACATAAGTGTACACACCTGTATTTATTTCAGCATCAATCTATGTGTGTTATAATGCATATTAAAACCCATGTGTTCACAATACCTCCTGTTCTAATCTAATACCACAGAATCGATTCTAGCCTTCCCTCTTTCTATATATTTATAACTCCCTTCTCTAGAGGAGCCTGGCTCTCATTATCCTCAATATATTTATGAATTTGTGGGATCCCCTTATGTGTAACAAATCATGGTACATTTACGTGACTGGCTCATATCATGGCTGATCGATGGCAGAGCAGGGATTTTCACCCACGAGGTCTAGCTGCAGAGCTGGCATTCTTAACCACTAGCTTGGAATGGTCTATCCAGAAAACCACACATTTGCTCAGACGCACCCATCTGCGTTCAGATCCAGCAGCACACAGACACCTGCAGCTGTGTATGGACCCAGGAAAGAGCTGTTCTCTTGGGAGAACATGGGCTGCATTATGGCCTTGCTGCAGCCTCTGCCCTCCTCACACCCCAAATATAAATAATGTGGCATCTCCTGTCTCTCGAAGGGGACCCTGGCACCAAGGAGTGGCTGTCACACTCCAGGCATTGCCTCGGTGAGTGCTTGTAGCTGCTCGGAGCTGCTGTGGCTCATGTGGGCACCATTCAGGAAAGGTCTGTGCTGTGCTGTCTCTGTTGGGCCTGACCGTCCAGGACAGTGAACCCCAGGAGGTTGTTGCCTTCTGTTCTCCCATGCAGATCCTGGAAAACACCCCTGAAAACCACCCCGACCATAGCCACTTGAAGCACGCCCTGGAGAAGGCGGAAGAGCTGTGTTCCCAGGTGAACGAAGGCGTGCGGGAGAAGGAGAACTCCGACCGGCTGGAGTGGATCCAAGCCCACGTGCAGTGTGAAGGCCTGTCTGAGGTTAGCCGCCGTGGGGGCGGGACCCGGGCCTCCCGGCTGAGCCTCTGCAGCCAGCCCGAAGGAGGACGAGAAAGAGCAGGAGCTGTCCCTCTCTCCAGCTCATAGCTTGCTGGCCCCTCTCTGGCTGCTTCTCATCAGCGATTTAACCCATCCACTGAGTTTTTAACTTCAGTTGTTTTCCTTTCCATGTCCAGAAGTTCTATTTATTTTCTCTAAGCTGCTGGTTTCTTTCTTGTGTCTTGTTCCTTGCACAAGTGGCCATGCTTCTCATTTATTTCCCAATACATTTAAAACATATTCCTGTATATTTCAAACTTGATCATTCCAGTATCTAACATTATGGGTCTTACTCTTCCGTCTGCTGTTTCCGCTAGCCCTCACCACACCACCTGTTTCTCTGTATGTACTGTGATTTTTTTTTTTATTGTGGGCTCAATGTTGCTTGGAGCTTTATCTGTGGGATCTTTGAGGTTTGAAGTTGCATTCCTCCTGAGAGGAATTAAATTTAGAGGGTTTTTAGGGATCACGTTAGTTGTGTGAATTGTGGTTATAAACTTCTATGAGAGCTGCCTTGTGGTTACAAATTCTCAGGGGCATTTTTTTCCCCCTCGACTTATTTCAAGGTAAAAAACAATCAAGTTTTTTTTGCTCGTCTCTTCTGTGCATGAGTTTACTTGTCATTCTTCCTCTGGGGCCCAGCTTTTTGTGATCTCCTGTTAGATTCCTCACCTCACATGGGCCCTGGATTCATCTCCTGTCTTTTGCACCCCGTGTAGCCTTTAAAATGGAAGCTCATGGTCACCAGATTTAAGAGAGATTCTCAGGGCCAAAGCCAGCTTTGGGGCTTCTCTTTCAGGGCTTGCATTTTCATTCTGTTTTTGGCCTCTGTAAATTTCTTACTTTTATTTTTACCACCTTGTTTATATTTTAAAAGTACATTTTTATTTTTTACTCAGTTTTTAAAATTTCCATTTGGTTGAGTCAGAGTGTCTAGTCCACCATACTGTCAGAAGCAGAAGCCTCTTTTTTCATCTTTACTTCTCTTCTTGTTTCCTTTAGTTTCATTCAGTCTTTCTGCCTGTTCTCTCTCTTTCTCTATCTCTGCCTCTGTACACATATGTACACACATGCACACACATATGCATACCATTCACTAGGGTTGACCAAAGTGCCCAGGCAGAATCTGTCTCTCTCACCCACTGTCTTTGTGGCTTCTTCCTTCTTACAAGCTTCAAGGCAGTCACTACCCGAGGAAGTTACCACCAGTTCCTCCCTGCCCCACCTCCTGTCTGCCTTCAGCATAGGTGTGGGATAATAAAGTTGTGGAAACAGCCCTGTGGAAATTAAAGTGATGGACCTGGGCTCTCATATTGGAATTCTGTGTTAATATGCAATCTAAGGGCTTCCATTGGTTGGCTGGCTCACTTATTCATGCATTCACTTATTCATTCATTCATTCAAAAAACATTTATTGAATACCTGCCCATGTGCTATTGCTGAGTACTAAATCTGAGGACATGAAAATCAGTAAGATGTAACCTCCCCTCTCTCAAGGAGCCTACGATCCTGGAGGGGTCAAACCAATATTTACAACAAAATCTAAGAAACGGTTGGTAGAACTAGGTGCCAAGTGTTTTGGGAACACGCAATAGGGAGGAAGGGACAGTTGTGGAGGGATTGGGGACAGTTTGGAGAAGGTGACACTTGGCTGGATGTTGAAGCATGAAGATATCTCTCCAGGGAAGAATCTGGGGGAGGGCATTTCGGTGGAGAGCACAGCCTGAGCAGGGCATGGCTGAGGAATGGAGTGTGATAAGGCTTTAAGGCAAGTTGAAGCCAGGGCGAGGAAGGCCTGTGTGTCATTGCGAGGAGCGTTAGCTTCATAGTTTCTGAGCAGTCTGCCTGGCAGAAATGCCACCATAGCAACATGCTTTGGAAAGCACCCCACCCTGAGTCTCATGGCTGCAGTCGGGGGGACTCAATGAGGCCTGACTCTTCATCTTAAAACACTAAGAATAAAATAAACTCTGTCATTTGCTTTTCGTGGCTTCTATACCCTCTTTTAAACAGACTGTTGTCCTTCTTTATCGCCCAGCCTTTCCTCGCTTTCATTTTGCCTGTGCCATGCTCACAGTCATGGAAAGCCACGTTGGCTTCTGTTTCCTGGCCCAGATCTGGAGACACGCCAATGATTGTCAATTAAATGCTATCGTTGGCATTCTTGTCTGTTCCCACTTCATACATAGTCAGTGTTAGCCTGGACAATTGGAGGCCCTAATCTTTGAGTCTCAATGAACGACATCGCTTTTCAGTGATCCAAGTTGACTTTTCTTGATTCATTGTCCCCAAGTGGCTTGAACGCTCTCTTGGCAAGTGGAAAGGGCTCCTGGTTAAGAGAGACTCTCGGGGCCCGAAGGAATGAAGAATATCTTTTGAAGGCTCTAGTTGGGGTGTCACCTTTAGTCTTTTGGGCTCTCTCAGAGCCTCAGTAGGAGGTAGAGATCCTCCTTCGTCCTTGTACCTGAGAGCGAGGTGGAGTGGCCACTGTTCCTTGGTGCCTGTAGGTCTCTGGTCACAGAGGCACTGCTGATTCTCTCACATTGGAAGCAGACAGGGGGCCACCAGCATCTCTTGGGGATGCGTGTTTGAACCCCGTAACTTTCACAAATAGTGTCCTCGTGGAAGCCTGTAGGGTTTGTAGCTCTGGAGAGAGCCTCGGCCTTGAGTGCTGGTAGATGGAACACCTGGATATGGACAGGTGGGGACCATGATGCCTGCCTGGATCTTGTCACTCACTGCCTGGGCACAGCTGTGGACTTCCCCTCCCTCAGTCTCCCCTGATATCTAAATTAGATTGTTGTCCTTCTTTATCTAAAAAGGGGACCTTAGTGGGGTAGTTTCTGCCTTAGTGTCCCTCTGTCCCTTTAAAACCTGCTCATACGAGATGCTAGAGCCGATTAGGATGATAGAGAGTAGGATGGCAGGGCCTTGTGGGATGGAAGAGCCACATTTGAGCACTCAGGGCCTTCTCTAAGGTTTGGGAAATGGCAGGAAGAGGGCCACCCTCTTCTCGTTTTCAGGACCAGTGAGTCGGGCGAGGTTTAATACCGCCAACACAATATCTATTCCGCTTGGCTTTGAGGCATCACTCAGCACCACTGAGTTTTGCAGTCACCCACATCTAGGGGCCTGGACCTCAGCTGTACCTTGGAAAGTAACATTTTTCCTGTGGAATTGTACACAGGGAGTTGCTGCTGCTTTCCAGAAGTCCAATGGACTGTTTGAACCTGTGTGAAGCCATCACTGGAGCTGGTTCACACCACCTCCAGCGTGCCGCACAGCGCATAGTATCTACTCATCGAGGTAGCTGACAGCTGAGTATTTTCTTCCTGCTGCCCAGGCTCCCCATACATAAAAGGGAGGAGACCACGCATCACCCAAAGACACGAGCAAACCCCTAGGGGAAAAGCATTAAGAATCATAACCAAGGCTCATCTTGACACTCGGAATCCCAGAACCGTGCCTTTGATCGGCTTTGACTTCTTGGCTGCAAAAGGCACTGCCGGGAGCCTTCAGAGCAGTCCTTGCTGTGAGCTTCAGCTCCAGACCCGCCTGGGCCCGGCCCCAGAGTCTGATGGAGCCCATGCTTTCAGATGCAGAAAAACCCAAATCAAAACATAACCTGACTTCACCGTGTCTTCTTTGGGTTTTGTTTTCCTTTCTCAGCAACTTGTGTTCAATTCAGTGACCAATTGCTTGGGGCCACGCAAGTTTCTGCACAGTGGGAAACTCTACAAGGCCAAGAGCAACAAGGAGCTGTACGGCTTCCTCTTCAACGATTTCCTCCTGCTGACCCAAATCATAAAGCCCCTGGGCTCTTCTGGCACTGACAAGGTCTTCAGCCCCAAATCCAACCTGCAGTATAAAATGTACAAAACAGTAAGTTGGATTCTAGATCGCAATATCAGGGTTGATGTGTGGGGGAGGAGAAGCTTTCCAGGAGGAGTCAGAGTTTCAGCAGAGCTCTGGGGCCATGGTGTAGAGGAGGAGGTGAAGGGGTGAGCCAGGATGTAGGGTGCAGTTCCAGTACAGGCATACCTCGCTTTATTGCTCTTTGCTTTATTGCACTTCACAGATGTTGCGTCTTTTACAAATTGAAGACAAGACCCTCCATCAGCTAAATGATTACGACTCGCTTTATTTTTTTTTTAATATATACTTGCTTTATTGGAGAGGTCTATCACTGAACCTGCAATATCTCTGAGGTGTGCTTGTATTATCAGAAAAGGAGCAACACTCAATTCGATTGACAGAACATCTATTAGCTGCCAAATGGCTGCTGTGGGTCCCCCAGACATGATGAAGACATGCCCTGCCCTGGCAGGGCTCACGCTCTAGTGTACAGATGAGGCAGGCGTGGGAAAGGTTGGGAGTAGAGCTCCCACCTTCCAAACATTCCCAGATCCCCCTCCAAACTCCTCAAGGTAGCGTGAATCATCTGAGCCCCTCACCTTTTCCCGCTATAGCCAATCTAAACAGCCCACGTGTGGAGAAGTCTCCTAGGCTGTTTACTGGGTCTGCTCCTACATGCGTGTCTGTTTGTGTGTCTTCATGCTATGGGGTGTTGTTTTTCTAAATTTGTCTCTGTGGTGGTGTTCTTACAGATGAATTTGCTCTGAAGCAGCAGTTAGCCTTATGTGGGAGAAAAGAACAATGTACCTATGCAGCTCGTCATTAGCTGCTTTGTATGAAAATCTTTGGAGGAAACTTTTTAGAGTAAAGTTGATGGGGGCTGTTTGCTGGTTAGGATATGCTGTGGGAAAAACAGACCAGTTATTCTGAAGGTCTTAAAAAATACCTGCAATGTGGAGGTGGGGGAAATCCATATTTCTAGTTTGCAACATATGAAAGTTGATGTTAACACAAAATCCCATTCCAGTAGATTTTACTGGGACATGCACACACACTCACACAGTCACACACACACACCAATACACCCTCAACCTAGGGTACTGGAAAATGTACACCCCCCCACACACACACACACAGTCTAGTTTAGTGGAACACATGCATACGTACACACGTGTGCGCATGCACACACACACACACACACACACACCTCAATCTAGGGTACTGGAAAATGTACACACACACACACACACACACACACACACTTTACTGGAACACACAGACACCTAGTCTAGTTTTATAATGCCTGTGATGCCTGTGTATTATTTTTCAGCCTATATTCCTCAATGAGGTTTTAGTAAAATTACCCACTGACCCTTCTGGAGATGAACCCATTTT
This sequence comes from Hipposideros armiger, assembly GCF_001890085.2. Taxonomy (NCBI): domain Eukaryota; kingdom Metazoa; phylum Chordata; class Mammalia; order Chiroptera; family Hipposideridae; genus Hipposideros; species Hipposideros armiger. The sequence goes on along the minus strand of NW_017732045.1, from coordinate 489,445 downwards.
CCACATTTCTCACATCGACCGAGTCTACACCCTCCGAGCAGAAAGCATAAACGAAAGGTAAGACCTGCCACCCTCCTGGCCCTGGGCACCCAGGTTCCACCAGATGCAGGACCACGGAGGACATTTAATTACTCAGCAGGTCCCAATAATCCCCCAGGTGCAATACCATAATCTCTGTCTGGAGAGGCCGGGGGAGGTCTTCATACTTTCTTCTAGAGCCTCGCACAAGTTTGACATGTGGCATGAATGTTCAAAATAAAATGAATTGAAATTAATTTTGCTTGAGAATTCTTTTTTGGTAGAAATTTTCAGCATTCTTTGAGATAAGTGGAGCATCTCAGGTTTCCCAGGTGGCAGAAACCAAAAGGAATGCAATTTAGGGATTAATAGGACCACCCAAACCCAGCCCCCTCTACAGCTGGCTCACTTGGACAGACATCCTGGATCCTAGAGCTGTGGGTATTTTGCTCCAGTCATGTCTTCAAGACTCTGTCCTGGAGCCAAATGAAATAGATCATTTTCTGAAGGGTGAACTTGACCCAAGGCCAACATTCCAAAGAGCGTTTGTGCCAAGTAAGAAAATTGGCCGGAGTTATCGTACATATGGCTCTCTGAAAAATGAAAGCGAAAACGTCATGCCAAAATATTCGCCCCAGTGTGCGTTTGCTCCTTCACATCAAGTGGTTCCTTATCTGGGAAATGGTTTTTCACGCATCCCTTGGATGGTTTAGTAGGAGAGAACCTTCTGGCCTTATTGGATTAGGAAAATATGTGATGCTTTTCAAAAAGGGAGGGAGAGGAATTATGTGCCCACATCTCCTCCCGGACTGCATTTATCATAGATTGTCTTGCATGGGGACACCAGTGCAGTTCTTGAATACATCAGTAAAAACGTCACACGTTCCTTTCTTATTAATGGTAGGAATAATTATAATATTACAATCACATGACATAAATCCAGACTTTCTTTCCCGAGCCTTTGTTGTTAAAATCAAATGAACAAAGCAGAGTCCTGGAAACTGCACGGGAACAGACATGAAGCCTTTCTCCCGAGTTCTGTTTGGCACCTTTCTGTCTTTTCCTTTCCAAGGACTGCCTGGGTGCAGAAAATCAAGGCTGCTTCTGAACTCTACATAGAGACGGAGAAAAAGAAGCGGGAGAAAGCATACCTGGGTAATGCATTGTTCCACAGAGTGGACTGTGCTTCCTGCAAAGCTGGGGCAGAAGGCCATTTGGTGGGGCCCAGAATCCTTAGAGCCGGAAAATGGGCCTGGAGGCAGAGAGGCCCGAGACGGGATGGAAGTGCGAGGAAGAGGGACGGTGGGGTGCAGGATGAGGGGTGGAGAGTCAATTCCAGGAGCAAGGAAGCAAGTGTTTAAGGAGAGGAGGGCAGAATTCCTCTTGAGTGGGGGCAGGTCCACAAAACAGAGCACGAGGCAAGCAGGGATAGAAAGGTGTCAAACGTTAAAATGAAACGTGTGTTGTTTTTCCTGCTGTCATAGTCCGTTCCCAAAGGGCAACAGGGATCGGAAGGTTGATGGTGAATGTTGTTGAAGGCATTGAGCTGAAACCCTGTCGGTCACACGGTAAGGACCCAAGAAGCTCCGCCCCCCCACCCTCCTCACCTCCCAGCACGTGTTCAAGGTAAAAGCCTTTTCTGCATCCCTCCCCCCCATCCCCAGTCTGGCTTTAAATCAAATGTGCTATTTCCATAATCCCAAATTTCCTTAAATTTCCTTTCAGAATTGGTTTTTGTAGCACTTGTCAAAAACCTAGAGGATCCGAACCAGGGCCCTCTGGCATCCCAAACCAGCTCTTAACCATCACACCACTCGGTCGGCCCCTTGTTTGTTTGTTTTTAACTCTTTCCACCGTTACGCTTTTCAGAGAGGTCTGAGGGGCTGCCATTTCACAGTAGATGTGATGCAATCTAAGGCTAATGCAAGGAGATAAGAGGCGCTTAGAAAGAAGCCCACTCATCTAATTATTTACTCTTAGTTTTAGTATGATGCTGAGTTGTGGGAGTTTGGGCCTGGATTCTCCATTTTATGCCACTTACGAAGCGCGGCCGTGGAGGGGGATAAAAATGGGCGTAGAGGGATGTGCTGCCCGCCGTGACCCCACCACACCGCGCCCAGAAGAGACCGGGGCCAGGCGGCAGTCAAGCAGGCTCTGTTCACTCCAGGAAAGAGTAACCCGTACTGCGAGGTGACCATGGGCTCCCAGTGTCACATCACCAAGACGATCCAGGACACTCTGAACCCCAAGTGGAATTCCAACTGCCAGTTCTTCATCAAAGACCTGGAGCAGGAGGTCCTCTGCATCACGGTGTTTGAGAGGGACCAGTTCTCTCCAGATGGTGAGTAGAGAGGACCCTCCCC
>NW_017732045.1:451516-485494 GCF_001890085.2 Hipposideros armiger | reverse complement strand
AATAAATGAAGGAATGAATGGTCTGGGGGCCCACTGAACACCACTGTGTATTTGCATAGCATTTAAAAGTTTTCCAAACATGGCCACATCCATTCTCATAGTGATAATATCTGTGAAAAGCGGTGTTGAGATTGTCCTGGGAGCATTGCTGGACGTATGCACCTCCCGTGCTGTCACCTTCTCTTCTGTTCCCTCTCATTTGCTCTCTGACACATGGAGAGGGGCACATCAGGACCAGGCCAGTGCACCCTCCTTGACGTTTCTGAAAGGGGTGCCACGTCACGAAGGATGCTCCTGTGACAACCTCTGGGAGAGATGACTGGGCAGTTTTTGTCCCAGAGACAGTTGTCTTTCTTCCGGGTGATTTCCTTAAATTCCATGTACATTGCAAATTGTGTGGCTGCTACAACCTCGGGCTTTGCATCCCCTGCCAGGCAGCCTGGAGCCCTTTGGAGGTCCCAGGGCTGGGGGAAGTCATGGTCTGTGTTTTTAGCTCCTTTTAGCTTCTCCTTCGTCCCCACCCTGGTGTCCTTTTCTTTCCACTCCATTTAAAAATGACCCTCTGTCATTGTAATTCACGGATTCCTGCAAACCAACCTAGCTCCCTTTTGGAAGGAGGGAGCGTATAAGCGTTCACTGGGGAATTTCCAGTATGCCGCCTATGGGCCGTGAAGAGAAAGGATCCTGACTCTGAACAGGGTCTGTTCTCCTTTCAGATTTTTTAGGCCGGACGGAGATCCGCGTGGCAGACATCAAGAAGGACCAGGGTTCCAAGGGTCCAGTCACCAAGTGTCTCCTGCTGCACGAGGTTCCCACAGGAGAGATTGTGGTCCGCTTGGACCTGCAGCTATTTGATGAACCGTAGGGAGCGGGCCCAGGGCCTGCTTCAGAGTTCCAGCCGAGCCGGCAGATGCCGTCTGCAATGGATGTTGCTTTTCTAAGACCACCATTTGGTGTTCAGCCACAAGGCGACAGGACAGTGAAGAAGGGCCCCTTAATGATTCTAGGAATAATTCTCGACAATCTTCCCCACCCCAGACAAATTCCCATTTTACGAAACAAAGCTCTGTTTCCTTTGTCCTCACTTCAGGTCTCAGCACGGCTTCTAGGGTCTTTGAAACCCCGTAGCTCCCAGCTAGGTTTGGTTGGGAGTCTGGCCCGTGCCTGAGCTTGAGGCATGGGTCTAGTACCTGTAAAAATAGATTTATAAATGCAATTCTGTGTTTTTGGAGAACTCATATCCCCCTCCTATTTCTTACCTCTACCAGCCCCCAGTAGGCCCTTGACCTATGATGCCTAATCCTGGGTGTATTTAGAAAAAATTATGATGGTCCTGCCATTGCTTTAGAATCTCGTCTCCACACTGGGACCTTATTTGAAAGGCTGCCCTGGGTCTGATCACTCGGGCAGGTGGTGTCCTGATGGGACACCACACTAGCTCTTTAAAGGGCTGGTCCATGGAAGATTCTAGCAGCTGTGTTGTTACAGCCATTCTAGTCCCCTCTAGGTCTTATATTGATAGATGTGGATGAAAACTATCATGGGCTTCTATCAGGTGATTTGATTCTGATTTCCAGCGTAGGTGGAAGATGATTAAGGAAGCTTGTTATCTACAGAGTTATACTCTGCTGGATCAGATCATAGCAGGTCACCTGAAAGGCTACGTCACGACGTCATTGGGTCCCGGTTGCCGGCCCTGTTGGATAACTCTCTTTTGGCTTGGAGGTCCTGTGATCCTTCATGACGAGAGTCGCTGCTGGTGACCAGCTCTGAGCCTCTTTTTGCTTAAATGGCCCGCATCCTGACTGTCATGGGAAATTTCAGCTGCTGTCTTTGGTACGTTCCCTTGGGTTTTCATCCCCAAGGTATGAAAAGGAAAAATGACAATCTGGAAGCGGGGTGGAAACATGTGAAGGAAATCCATCACGTGGTGGGGGAAAGACCCCAGGAACATGCAGCTGCACAAGTCTGCGGAGGAAGACCCAAGACTGCTCCCTCCACTCCACTCCACACAGCCACCCTCTCGCGAATGGAGATCCATGTGCTTGTTGCTAGTCAGGAGTGTGTGACCACGTGCCAAGCGGTCTGGTGTGAGTTCTTTGGTTTTTTTGCCCCCCCTTAAATGCCATGAGATAGGCTGGGTAACTAGTTCATAACTTGATTTGCTAAGGAAAAACGTGGGTCATTCTTTGTTTGTACGTCAATGTTCGCATAACCCCTGTTAGTTGTGGTCATGAAATGTTCTTTGCATGTTCTCTTGGTACTGGAGTCTAGCTTCCCTGTGGTTGATGGTATTCTCTTTGATTGTAGGTCCTTAGAAGTTAATTAGGGTTGTAGAAGTGCTTTATAAATGGTAGCATCAACATAGTGGCCGAGCACCCATGTTGTCGGGAACTGAACGCATAGTGTCGCGATTTCCCAGAAGAGCCCTGCCATATTTCAAGCAATTTAACAAATGTGTATGTTGGAAAGGGCAACAAAGTTTACATTTCATACTTAAAAAACAAACAAACCACTTTATTATTTATTTATTGAAGCTAGTGTAGAATTTTGTATCAAGAACAACAGACATACGTATTTTTTGAAACAAGCAGATGTACCCTTTAGTTAGAAACTTTCAACTGAACACATGACAGACCAAGTTCAACTTCAAGGCATGCATTTGTTTACCACTTCATAGGAGAAAACATGGTTAGAATAATTTAAGTTTATATTTTTTGATGTTGTTAAGAAACTGTTTTAAATTAAATCTATAAATAGACGTACAATTCATGCTTTCCTATTTCTATAACCAAGACAGTTTGTTCAGTGTATTTATGAAGGACATGTTACTGTGGTAGAAAAAAGTATTCAGTGTGTAACGGGGTGGTATTGAGTCACCATTCCATCCCCTTTCTTTCTGTTCTCCCTCTTCATAGACTTTCTTTGCGTGTCAATGTTGGGCATCATTGTCCCTGTAGGTAGGGTATGGTGTGTACAATGACAAACGTCTCGTCACCCTTTTAGGTCTACCAGGTCACCCACTTGCAGAGCCCCATTATCAGAATTAATGTAGCATGCAAAGCACTAGGTGAGTCTTTTTCCCACAAGTGACTACCCTGAGCATCCTGAGATGCTCCTGCAGAATCCTCCTGGATTAGCGTCCTTGCACTCACTGGTGTAACGTGTAGGGTGACCGGTCATCCTTCCGGATGAGATAGGCTGGCTCTCAGATCCAGCTGTGACTCATGACTCGTGTCAGGGGTAGAGGGAGGTGGCTGATGCATGGAGCCTCACGCTCTCTGGCCTCTCTCTTCTTTCACTTCTGTCTTTTTGGCTGCCTGGGCTAAGTGTCACAGAGACAAAATGTCCCTTGCCAATAAGCAATCTGTCACCTAGCTCTTTGCTTTCTCAAGACAGGGTTTCTCTAGGCCTCTGGATCCTGGCATTCTGTCCCCAGCCCTCTGCCCTCTTCTCTGAGCCGCCTTGACCTCTAACCCAGCCAGGGGCTTTTCTACTTACAGGGCTGTGCCCTGACAGGAGCCCTTGAGCTGGGGCTTTGTAGACCAGCAATCCTGAAGGGACCATCTGTATCCTAGTCCCTCTGGGGCAGCGTTTCTGGGTGATATTGTCTTTCCTTGCACACAGGTAGGATGTGTCATCTCCTGGGGACCAGGCCTGCTATGACCATGAGAACCTGTAAGGTGTGGTACGTTCAGATCCAGGGCTGGCCTGCCATGGGAGAGAGGGACCTCTTTAGTCTAGGGACGCTTGAGAAACTAGGGCCAGCCTTCCTTGTGTGATTGCTTGGATAACTTGTCCCTGTCCTCTGATGACAGAGGAGAAAGCTGTGCTCCCAAAGAACATTAATGTTAAACAGGGTATTTTTTTTCTTTTTTTCTTTTGGGACAACTTAAGCATGACCTACCTGTATTTCCCCATGTATAAGATGCACCTTAATTTGGGGGCCCGGAATTTGAAAAAAATGTATTACATAAAGTTATTGAACTCAAGTTTTATTCATCATAAAATTCATACAACTCCCCATCACTTGCGGGAAATGCAAGTAAAAAAACTACAATCACTGTATAAGATGCACCCAGTTTTTAGACCCCAAATTTTTCGAAAAAGGGTGCATCTTATACATGGGGAAATACGGTAAGTATGGGAAAGTAACTTTTATCTGGTTGAGTAGTACTGGATTTAATTTCTTATTTTCCCATCAGAAAAATGGATAAATTGACTACTTGCATTGTGTCTTGTCTTGGTGACCTGGTACCCAAACCCCAGGTGTCCTCTGGGATGGGAGTGAGGTTAGGTCAGGGAGATTAGGTGCTGGGGCCACCAGGGAAGGACAATTACAGGTCTGTTGTCCAAGGCTGGGCAGGTTGGCTATCTCTCCAGCAGCTGACTGGGGCAAGCATAAAGCACTGACCGTACAGAGTGGGGGCGTCTTAGAACCTGAAGGGGCTGGAGAACAGGAGAATGGATAAGGTACTCCTGGTTTTATTTGAATGGTGGAGATCTTGGAGTATATTTTAGAGCTTGCCAATACCTTGTGTGAGGAGAAGACTTCTTTATGCCTACTCCAGATAGTTTTTTTCTGGTTGGTTGGACCTTTTTGATTCAAGAAGAAAATTTGTTTTGGGTATGTAGCAATTTTAGGAATTTCCATTGGAAACAGCAAGTACGTTTTTCTTTCCTTTTTATTATTTTATATTTTTGGCTCCCTTCTCTTTTGGGACTGAAGATGAACTTTACAGCAGACACTAGCACGTTGGAATGGCCAGCTGCATGCTTTAGAGGGAGCAGGGTCATTTCAGACTTGAGGGGAGTGTGAGGGTAGCAGTGGGTCAGCTTGCTCCGATGTGCTTGTTTTACAAGTGGAGAGCCTCCTATGCCAGAAAGTGAGACCATGAAAATAAACGGGCCTGTATGGTAGGTATAGGAGTGTTAGCGCCTACCAGGCAGAAGCATAATCGGCAGCACCAGAAACCCGTGACTCCGTGAGGCCCTTGGACCCTGTGGCCTGAGGCGCCCTGAGAGGTATTTGGTAAAAGCAACACCTTTTCTCTTTGCACCCTGGGTGCTGAAATACCTGTGGGGCTTCTCCTTACTCCTGGGAAAGGCTCAGTTCAGCTGCCAAAACTCAAGACTCACCTGGCAGTGCCCCAAGCCATGTTGTGTGGGGCCACTTAGTATTGTCTAAATAGAGTTGGAATGTCTATTTGAACTAGAGGAAAGGAAAGTTCTAGAACTACCACATTGTATCAGATCCAGGATATATTTGTAAGTCATTAGGCTTGACTAAAGTATATAACCTGGTATCTTTAGGAGCCAGAATCGACTCCTGATAAACATGGAAAACATCTCACTTGAAGGAGAGAAAACATCTAACAGCTCTTTATCTCGGGAGCATTAAAACCCAGATGCCAACACATTGGAAAGTCTTATCTCTGGGTTGTGATCTCCTCCTAACCTGGTCAATAATGCTAATAGTTCATCCAAGGAGTCCCCATCCTGGGCCACCGGGATGAGAGGTGATGAGGAGAGACCTGCCTCTGTGGCATTCATGGCCTAATTGTAGATCTAATTTTAAGTCATGGAAATAACACCCAACACCTTGTAAAGATTCATCTCCACCTCCAAATAATGATTTCAGTGACATGCAGATTCAATCAGTTCCTCCCTCTTTACTCTGGCTTTGGGGAACCAGGTAAATACCCACATGATAATTTTTTCGACACTATGTGTGGTTGCCGTGTTTCTGTTTTTAATAGGATTCTGCTCTACTTTCTATACCAGCCTATGTTGTTAATATCATCTGAATAGTGTGACTATTTTAGTATTCAAAGCCCACCAAGTAAAACTGTTTAGAAGTGGGCTTATTTGGCCAGCCTTGAAAAACTTGAGGGTTTCTCTGATATTTACGGAGCATTAACTAGTAACCAGGCTTTCTTTTTATGCAATGGTAGGAATGCACATTCTTCTTCTAGGAACCCTGGTTTTGTACTTTTATCATTAAAAAAATTCCTGTGCGGCTGTGTTTCTAAACCTATGTTCCTTTGCATTTCTCCTCTTGTACTCAAATCCCTTGTTTTCTCTTGTTTCTGTATCTAAACAGAACGGGGGCCTAGGGCAAAGGGGGTGACACAGAATCCAGAGGAAGGGTGGTAGTGGTTTTTCAGCAGCTGCCTTTCTACCCATTGACACCACAAGGGGGCAGGCTCCCTGTTGGAAATTTGTAGGTCCGGCTGGCAGGCAGATTCCAGGCTGCTGGCTCCACCTACCGCAGCTCCAGGGCACTGCTCTTGGGTAAATCACAGATCCAACTTGCTAGTGGCCTGAGACTGAAGGCAGGAGAGGGGAGGAAGTTAGTGGTGGCCATAGGACTCGAAGCCAGCATTCCTGGGGTACCTAGTGACACTTCGCCCTTCCCTGCTGTTGGCGTTGGGGCTTCACCAGGGCCCTCAGCCTTCCCACCTTTTCTGCATCTGATTTGTTGAGAGCCCCTGAGATCCAGCCCAGCCAGGGCCTCAGGTGTAAGTTGAAGGTGTTCCCCACTGCTGGGCTGATCTCCAGGCGGGGCAGCTGGAGTTGGCTCTAGCTTCCCAACAGGGTTCTAGAAGTCAGGTCCCCTCTATGTGGGCTGGATAACAGAGTCCCTACTGGGAGACTTTGACTTCTGGAATTTCAGATGTGAGTTGCTGTTGGGGGATGCAGAAGCTCACCGGAAGATGTGTGTGTGTGTGTGAGTGTGCGTGTGTGTGTGTGTGTGTGTGTGTGTGAGTGAGTGTGCGTGTGTTTACGTGGGCACCAGGGAAAATGGACAGATATGTGACCTGAACAGGGAAACAGATTGGTCTGAACTTCCCATATTCCCTCTCAGGACCTGCTACAAAATAATTTGTTGGCTGAGTGCAGAATTATTGAGCATTTCAAGGTGGTGACAGCAGAGAATTAAACCAAGCGTGGGCCCTTCTAAGCACATGGTCCCATGTGCCTGCGCAGGCCATACACCCACGGAGCCGGCCCTGAATACACTGTATTTTCAGTTGATTCTTGAAGCAAGTGGGGCTTCATTGACTTCTTACTTTGTCCAAAGTAAGTAAGTCTTACTTACTTCTTAGTCTTCTTACTTTGTAAAGTCTCCCTGGCAGGCTATGGAGAGCCGGGCTTATATACTTTTCAGAATGTCTGCTTTTATTTCATAAGAGCACAAATGGTCTGCACTAACCAGAGGGGACAAGACCCAAGCCCCTCGTTGGCAGATGCGCCTGGAGGCGGGAGAGGGAGCTATCTGCCCGGTCTCTGGGCTCCCAGTCCAGGTCGCGCCAGAAGGCGCCAAGAGGCCTTTGAGCTTTCACCAGTTAACTCATTAATTTGAAACAAAACCCTTCCTTTTAGTCTTTAGTCACCCACTGGAGGCTTTCGTCCCCTTTCCTGGTAGGACAGACAGGCTTTTCCAGCCTCTGCCTTCAAAGTGACCATCCGGGTAACAGGGAGGGTGGGGGATGTGTTCCGTGCCCCTTCCCCAGGGCCTGGACACTGGTTCCTCCATTGCCACTCCCCAGAGAGAGACAGTGCTTGGAGGCAGCTGACTCCCTGCCCTGGCTGGGCCCAATGGTCCCCAGACATCTGGGGCACCTGCTTCTGAGAGGCAGCGACTTCTCAGCTGGGCTCTCCCCATAGGATCCCAGTTATGGCTTTTGAGTAAGGTGATGTCAGGAGAGAGGAAAAGAGCCCACTGTGTGAGTAGCCTCATGTTCTAGAAGACCACAGCTCTTGGAGGTGGATGGTCATGGTTCTGCCATGTGCTCGTTGTTGCTTTCTTTCACAAGCTTTTTCTTGAACTGGGCTGGACGCTCCAAAACCTTTGTGGTTCTTCTTGTTCTTTGCAGCTCAGTCTCATTTCTACACCCACAGAGCAATAACCCTGTCTATGTCTCTTGATTCTCTCTGGGATTATAAAGTTTGTTAAGTCAAGACATCGATGGGAAGCTGAACAGAAATGGCAAATTCATCTATGGATTTGTGTCAGTTTGAACGAAATAGCAAATTGTAGCTTTGTTTCTACGTGTAATGAATCTTTTAAGCAACTGAAAGTTCAGAAAGCGTTCTCTAGAGGCATTTAATGCATATTGTCAGCATTCGTTTTCATGAACAAACATTTTGATGTACATTTTACAAATCGACATCCTCAAAATGTCATCTGCTAAATGTTCACTGGGTCGGAAAGCAGATAGTCCAGGAAGATCTTTGGTAGTGATATTTATCTTTCCACGTGCATTTAAAACAGACATTGCCAATAGCCCAAGTGTCTTGGAACAGTGAAACCAACTATCAGATCCTGTCCTCTGAGGCCCCAGCCAGCTGAAGTCTGCACCTTCCTGGCCCCTTCGTCCTCCCCCTTCTTAGCCCTGCGGAGATAGAGGAGTTGGCAATCATATAATTCATGCTGTATTGCCTTACCTACATTAGCTTTGGACCCTCACACCTATAGGTGGTCACCATATATGTAAATACATGTATACGGATGCGACGTCTGCAACAAGACTGTCCCATATGGGATCATCAGCCCTCAGCTCCTGGTTTCCTGCCTTTAATGCAGTTTCCAGCTAAGAAAAATACAAAATTCCACTACATCAAGTGAAAAAGTTGTTCTCTTTAAACAGTTTGTGATGAAATCTCTGCTGTATGTTTATGGGAATGTCCATGACTAAATGTATATCTGGTATGTAAGAGGCTGTGCTGTTCAATGTTGCGAAAACTAACAGATTCTGTAGTCAAAAATATTTAACTTGTTACTGTAAAATGTGATTTGTCATTGAGAGATTATTTTTCTGTATGTATATGAGAGTATTTAGGTATCTAATTTAAGTGCATAAAACTATAGAAAAAGATTTAAAAACCTATTCCAGAAGTAGGAAATGCTTAAGTAATCTGACTTCTGGGTCACCCTTTACTGTTCTCTTTCTGGGTAGATCAGTGCATCCCTTTGGTGGTGGCATTTTCAGTGACATTTCCTGGGGCATCTTTACTGTCTTCGGCACAGAGCAGCCTCCTGGGTGCCCGGGTCCCTGATGGAGACGCCAGGGGCAACAGGCCCCCTCCCCTCCCCTTTCCCCGTTCCTGCAAAGGGTCAGAAGTCCAGACTGTTTCTGGGTCGCAGACCTGTGCTTGGCCACCAGAAATGTCTGTCCCTGCAGACCACCTAGGGAGGAATGGAAGGCAAAACCTCATGAAACTCAATGTCTAAACCCCTGAGAGATGCGTTTGGAAGTCTGGTTTCAGAGGGTGGCAACCTAGGGGTCCAGCCTCTCCTAGCAGGCAGGAAATGAGGCATTGGTGAAAATAGCCAGTTCCTACTGAGATGGGGGCATTGCATATGGATGTCACTGTTTGTGGAAAGTTTAGGGCTGATGACTTGAAAGAACATATAGGGAGAGTGAGCATTAGGTTTCCGACATGTCTCCCTAGAAGTTGTGTGCTTTGGAATGCTGCCAACCAACAGTGGAAGTCCCTTTTTGATGCGCCTGAAATTGGCGAATGCGGGGGGTCCAAACAACTTCCTGGACTTCAGGGGTGTGGGGAGCTGTGATTCCCAGAAGCTTCCTGGAATCTGTTATCATACAAATAACCTGCAAATCACCTTGCGGAACTGTCCATGTGGCTGTAGCTGACTTTATCCCCAAAGATGTAGCCGTTTAGAGACCTCCCTGTTCAAGCAAAGCCTGGGAAAGCCATCTCAGTCCAGCCAGCAGGACTAGACAAGCTCTGGTCCACCCCCCGCCCCCCAACCCCCAGAATAGGCTGGGCCCTTCTTTCTTAGCATTCTGCTCTCTTCGCTGGGGTAGCTATAGGGTTGAGTGGGAACCAGTCAGCCAGTCAGCTGCCCCCTGGGCCCTGATTGGTCCCCAAGAGCCTGGGGACAAGAAAAGATAGAAGAACATGGGGCTACTCCCCAGCAGCGGTACAAGCCACTCCCGTTAGCCTTTGTCTGTTTGGAAAAGGATGTATCAATCCTGACATCAGTCCCTTGTGTTTCCAGTGACAAATGGGTCACAGTGCTGGTGGTCTATTGCTCCCCTCACAGTCCTGCCCAGGGGTCCGACGAAGCTGTCCCCACCTCCCCTCCAATGGATGGCCTGTTGATTGTAATATACTTCTGTTGCCAAATAACGGTACTGTTTAATTTTCCATAAAAGGGAGACTATCTTGTCTGATATATAATGTCAATGGAATTCTAAAAATTACTAGGCACTATTACAAATTGTAGAATTATGTATTTGAAGCGAGGCCCAAACATTAGGCTTCTTTTTTTTGTTTAAAATAAGTTGAGGTTAGTTTTGCTGTTTGAGTGTTTCTTTGGCACCTTATTACATATGAAATGTTAAATTTTACCAATTCAGATTATGGTAACTGTGGTTTTTTATTTTCTTTTTTGTCTTTTTTTTAAACCAGTAGTGACATCAGTTCAGACTGCTATTCCTGTATATCTTAAACTAAAAAGAACAATCTCTTCCAAACAACTCTTCGGTCATTTTGACCCGTGCGGTTTAAATTCACATAGCTCATGAATAAAATGAAAGAATCCAACCCTGTTACAGTGGATTATTTTGGGTTCTTTCTGCCCCACCCCCTTTCGGAGCCGACAGGAAACCAACAGCCCTGCAAATGGCATCTCTTCCTGTGTGTTTCCTTCTCCCACAGATAAGGCTGTAGTTGTGGAAGGAAAATTATGCAAAAATAAACTTAAAAAACCAACCAAACTAAACCAACAACCCTTTCAACTCTGCTGTGCCTCCTTCAGACAAACGTTAGCACCTGTTCCAAGTACTTCTGAGAATTTGAGAAGTTCTGTGTTGTGCCAGGGGCAGTGAGGGGAAAGCAGAAAGCTAGGATTGTCTTACAAAGACATTCAGAAGGGTTATTCTGGCTTTCCACGAAGGAAATTCCAACACAAACAACTCCACAAGTTTAGAGCCTTGGCTTTTAACTCTGGGCACCATCAGCAAACCCAACACTGAGTATTATTGTTACCTCAGTTTTTGTGGACAATTTATATAGCATTCTCTTCTGTTCTGGGTTTAAGGTAATTCCTCTTTATTTCATCACCGATTTATCTAAATACAACCAAGTCCTTGAAATTCTCTGGTTGGCTTGGACACTAGTTGAATTGTATTAAAAAAAATTGACCCTAAATCAGCATATCTTTGCCTTTTCTCAACCAGTATGCCCTATTTTTGATAAACATTAAAAATCTTATGCCCTTTTCATGGTTGTTTTCTTTTTTAAGTTTTAAAAATAAATTAAATGTCATTCAAAACAGTGCTTTCCCAAATTACGCCTAGTTTTCTCTGAGATAGACGAGGTGCCCCTGGCACAGTGTGGTGGGTGGAAGCAGTCACTGGTATAAAGCCTGTTGAATAATACCTATTATATTTAAGCAAATTTAATAGCCAGCATAATCGAGGCAATATTTTATTCTAGAACATTTATTGTTTTCCTTCTATTTACAGAAGCAATACTTGTTAATACAGAAAATTCAGTAAGCACAGAAAAATACAAAGGAAATAAAAATCACTTAATGGAGATATTCTTCCACACAAAAATAAATGTTAACATTTTGATGAATGTCATTCCTGTAATTTTTCTGTGCATTTGTGTGTGTGTGTGTGTGTGCACATGCGCGTACAGTTTGGATGCTATTGTACTACTTAATAGTTAATATTCATTGAGCACTTCCATATGAAGGCACTGTTCAATTATATAATTTATATAAATCATTTCACATATTTTGATTGCTTTATTTTAAATACCTTTCTCTCTAATCTAGATCATCTATATCTAATTTTCCCACAGCTTGATTTTTAAAGACTGCATAGTATCCCATTGTCTGAATGTATCCTAGTTCACCCTAATTTACCTAAACAATCCTCAATGGTTACATGTTTTGATTGCTTTAAAATTTCACACTGGTACAAAAGTGCTGTGAAGAATATTATCATACATAGATTTCTGGGTTAATCTCTGATGACCACGTAAGGTGCTTTTTGAAGCATTTTATCATTTCTCCCCATTATTATATGTGCTTAATCAACAGGAAGCTTGTTGAGTTTGATTCTGGAGGATTTGGGCAGTAAGTATTACAGCAAAAGGTTCCCCCAAAGATAACTGGTCCATCAGCTGACACGTGTCTTAGAAGCTGGTGGTGTCACTGGGATTTACAGTGTGTGATGCCTGGTTGAGCGCAGCGTTGGCCTCACTGAAGTCAGGAGGCGAGATGGGAAGAAGGCAGATGAGTCTTGGGGAACCCAGAGTGTTGGTTAGGTTATAGACTCAGCTGCCAAGACGTACAGACCCAGCATCCCATGGCTTCGTCGAAAGGGGTTTATTTCTCCCTCATATTAACAGCCCAGAGGTCTGCGGTCAGGCCTGACAGTGGCTGTGCCCTTGGGTCGCTTGGTTTTACCTAGGAGTGTGGCTGCTCCGGCTCCCACCATCTCGCTTGCATCCAGCCAGAGGGAGAGGGGACCGACGGAGAGGACTGTTCACCTGCTCCTTGTGAGGTCCATTCAGGAAGGCCTACGCACCGTTTCCTCTCTTCTCCCGTCTGCTGGCACTTTGGTCCACGGTCAGGTACTGCAAGGGAGGCTGGTACATGCATTCTGTAGCTGGGTGGTCCCATGCTCAGCTAAAAGTTAGGTGAGTGGATACTGGGGCCAAGCAACAGTCTGGGCACTCCTGGCTCTTGGGAAAAGTACCAAGAGGCCCCTAAGTGGTGTCTCTGTCAGTTGTCATGTTAGGTGACTATGTAGCTGGTTTGCCAGGAGAAAGCCAGTATTTTCAGACAAGCGTGCCAACCAGAAGGGCAATGCCATGCCAGATGGGGAGCACACTGGTCCCAGCACTAGGGCGCAGTGAGTAGCCCTGGGTCACTCATTGTCCTGCAGGACTTCTCAGCTGCAGTCGTCCTGCCTCTGCCCACCCAGGGTTAGCTCTGGGAAGGGAATCAATTTGCTGCCCAAACACTTGAAGGGTGATCAAGGAATACGCGCTGCGATGTTGCCTGGGGAACTCTATTTCCTCTAAAGGCCTAAAGGAGGGCAAACGTAGGGAAGAGCTGACCTGAGTTAATGGGTGAATTGGTGAATTGGGAAGATCTTGGGGACAAAGTGAGAAGAGGCACAGCGACTCACCTAACATTAGTTTGCTTAATTTTAGTTGGCTCCAGTGATGGGGAGATCACGTGCCAGGGCGTGGTCAGTGACATGGGGGAAAAAGCACAAAATGGGGAAAGACCGGGGTTCTGGGACTGACCCACCTGCTGTCCAAGCATGTGATCCTGAGTAAATCCCGAGGGGCCCTCACCCTCTTCCACTTGTGAAGTGGGTGATGTCTGCCCCACCTGTATCACAAGGTTGTTATGATGCTGCAGTAAGATACACATGAACAGGCCTTGAAAGCTGCAGAGCATCCTACGATTAGGTGTCACATCAGGAAGGGCATTTTACTAGGAAAGTTTTCCCGGGGGGCTGATGGAGGAGTCGTCCTAATGACCTACTAGGGGCCAGTTCTGAACAAGCCCCGGAAGGCAAGCGATTTTGGCAAGCAGGCTACACAGATGGACTCTGTTTTCGTGTCAGCTGCTGTGTTTAATCATTCAGTCTTTGGGGTCAGATGGCCCAGAGAAGTTCGAGGTCATCGAGCCAGTAGCCAATACCATGTAGACAGCTTTACATCTGCGAGGCCCTGTACTAGGCTCTTCGGAATCTTGCTTCACTCACAGCTACTCTGGGCATTGTTGCTTCCACTTACAGGGAATGAAACCCAGGCTTGGGGTTGGGATGCTTCGCAGGCTGGAGGAGTAGGGGCTTGCACGTGCACCCTCTGGATGGCTCTAAGATGCGTTAACCACCACGCTTAACTGTCCCAGCAGAGCGCAGAGCTGCCAAAATCTACATCAGGAGACTACCTGCAGATGGCATGTCACACATCCTCCTACGGATGGAGCTTTCTGGTGGTGAAGACAGTGAAAATTGCAGTGCCTGGCTTGTAATAGGTACTCTAAGCTTGTTGAATGAATTTTGTAGAGTGGTTCTTTCTCTCCAGTAGGTCACTAATCTGGGAGGTTACTATCCAAGTGAAGTGACATTCACTGTGGCCGTGAAGGTTCTAGTCCAGTCGGGATATAGATTTTATAAGCTGCAGTGCAGTGGCCATGTGTGTGCCAGGTAAGTCTGAGGAACCTTTTAGGCAATTTCAGGGTAACTGTAATTATCAGAGAAGCAAAAAGGTTCCTTCCTGTGTTTGGCTCCTGCTATACGCCCATCTGTTGCCCCAGCCTGCTGGCTGCTGGAAAAGGCCTTAATTGGTGGGATCAACGGGCACTTCAGCCAAAGGGCAGTGACTTCTAGCAATCAGGGCACCTCCCCCTGGAATAGCTGCTCCCAGTGGGGGAGAAAATCCTGATTTTGTTCTGGGCTGACATTCCTTCCCGGCCGCTCTCTGGGTCAGAAGACACTCACGGGGGCTGCGGCAGCTGGTGAGCAGCCTGCGGCTGTGCCGCCTCCCCTTGCTGAGTGCGCGGCTCGGACCTGGGCCTCTGCCCTCAGGGGGGCTGAGGGGATGGATGTCTGTTAGCACAATAACTGCTTTTACTTTCTAGACTCTAGAAAGGAGACATCTTTTTTGGCCAGAATCTCTCTGAAAGCATTTATAAAAAACATTACTGCCTTTATTCTTAATAGGATAATATGGAGGGCTGGATTGTAAGACAAATCACTTTGGGCTCAAAACAAGTAAAAAAGCACGTGACGGAAGAACCTGTTAGAATAATCAGATGAGCAAACACCAGCCGTCTTCAGCACTTTAAGCAGACCCAATACACCTGGCTGACCCCGGACCGTAGAGTACGGCCATTGGGGTTGGCCCAGGCATGGTGGCAGTCGGCAGCACGAAGCTGCGGGCGTGGAGCAGCTGCCGATGTCTGACCAGCACGGGTTCTGGGGCTCAGAGAACCACTTCCAGTATCTCTGACTAGAGATGGGCGCCGACAGTTGAAACTCTAAGAGGACAACAGCGGGCCAGGTTCGCTGGTACCTTAACTCCCCCTGCATGTCAGCCCCTCCCCAGACTCTGGGTATAGAGGCCAAGGAAATGAGGTTAGATACATTAAGTACTTAATAGTCCCTGGCATAAAATGAGGCCTCAATAAATGTTAACAATTTTTCGGAACAAACACAAGCTTTCACAAATTTCTAAGAATAATCTACAAAAATTAGATTCTCCAGCCAAAGGGCCTTTAGTCTTTAAACTAGGAGGATACTGAAAGAAAGACTTTTTTAAGTAAAAATAAGGCTCTCTGTACTTCCACTTTAAAAGGCAGTAAACACAGTATGTTCTGTTTAGGAAGCATTTTATTGTTGCTCCAAGTTTAAGAATTTTCCCTGACGGAAAACCAACTTTCAGAAAACCTCCCGCATAACCCTGCTCAGCTTCTGAATCTTGGTTTTTGCAGACATATCAACATATTTCTCTCCAATGCGGACAATCATTCCACCCATGATTGACGGATCAGTCTAGGAAAGAAAATAGGTTGGATATATGAAAACACATTGACATTTCACTAATTCAATGGAAAGATGAAAAAGTGCTTTGAAAAGTCTATGGGCTACATAAGCTTAAGACATTATAATTACATCTATAAAAAGGCAGAAGTCAAATTGTAAATGGAATCAGTAATCATTTAAACTAAGAATATAAAATTTCTACCATAGGTAAATTAGTGGGTAATCGGAACTAAGTTTTCACTATTTATAGCCATTTTAAGTGTCAAATTAAGCTGAGGAAACATACCATACACAATTAAAAACTTACCTTAACTTCCAATTTCAGTATCTGATTTTTACTCAGGAAGCTGTTCAGCACCGTTTTTAATTCAGAAAGAGTGGCATCATCTAAAGGCTAAAACAGGGACAAAACCATCTTTTAAATTGAGATAAAGCAAAACAGAAACTTCCTATCTTAAAGGGAATGGAAAAATACCCAGGCACACACCACCAAGACAGGCCTCACCAAGTCCTGTTAAACACCTGCAGACCCACCGGGGTGACTGCATGTCACTCATCAGGGCCTCACACGACACCTGGGGGGCGCACCCTGGCGGCTCACTTACTGCCCACCAACACCCCTCCCTCCCGTCTCTGCTCCATGTCCTGGCAGAGCTTAGACATGGTTGAGGGAAGCAGTTCTGACATTTATAATGCCCGCGGATGCAGGCCTCTGCTCTGTGCAGCCCCTGTGGGCACCGCTTAAGCCCATTATTTCCTTGGACGATAAGCTGCGGTTTAACCTGGGTTCTAGGATCTTTAAGATCCATGGTTACCAGGAGCTCTGGCATGCCACCCCACTCAGTACAACTCCCCGAGGGGGCTTGGGCAGCTGGCTGGCTCCTGAAGTCTGCACCGCTCTGTACCTGTTCATACTGAGCAAGCACCCCAACATCCAGACTCCTCTTACTCCAACCCCAACCCCAACTCTTACTCCTGGTTAGGCGACAATGGAAAGACTGCTGAAGGCCTTTTACCTCTCACAAATTCTACCTCCCTACCCACGCATCCAAGAGTCCAAAGGTAACAAAAAACCCTTTACATCTTTGCAAAAATCTAACAATATCTTTTGGAGAGTAGGGGTGGTAAAAGTCTGTCGGTGTTCACTCAAAACATTATTTACTGGGACTCTGAGGTTAGAGAACTCTACCTGCCCACCTTCCATTTAGACGCTCCCTGAGGGCCAGGCACCTGTCTATGCCAGGCCTTCTGCACCCACCTCTCCTTTAATCTGGACAACCCTGGGAGGCCAGCAGTTATTATGCCCGTTTTACATATGGGACAACTGAGGTTCAGAGTGGTTAAGAAACCCACCGAAGGTCCCACGAGCAAGTGAGGACTAGCGCCAACATTTGAAATCAATCTATTTCTAAAGTCTATGACCTTAGCCACCAATCAAAGGTATAATTTTTTTTTTAAACAGTGGCAACTCATTTACCGAGTAGTTTCAACATCAAAAGCATTAGTATTGGTTCTAAAAAGCTTTTACAAAAATCATCAACCTTTAAAAAACCTCGTCCTTGTAATCACTGAAGAACGACCTGTACTGGCACTTGCTAAGGGCAGTGTGACTGCCCGGGCTGTCATCACAGTGGGCACTGTGAACACCTGAGCTGGGAGAACTGTCCGTGAGGTACGTGCTAAAATGTCGCTTTCAAATTGTGCTCTTCCAGAGGGGTAGTGTCTTTTTTGAACTAGAAATGTCACTCTCCATGAGGTCAGGTGCTGCAGAGCCCAAGTAAACCCACCTTGCTCTGCTGATACCTAGGGCCCCGCAGACCGGTTTCCTAAATTGACAGAACTATAGTAGGAAGAAAACGTTTAAGAAGAAAATTAATTCCGGGGAGGGAGTGTAGCTTGATGAACATGGACTGCTGAGAGGGGCCTCTGTTCAAATCCTGGTTCACCTTTTGTGTCCTAGGGCAAGCAACTTAATTTCCCTGGGCATATTTCCTCATCTGTAGTATAATTATACTTCACATGGGCCTCTCATATTAAATAATAAATTACAAAGTACCCAGCACATAGTAGGTTTCAACAAATGGTGGCTATCATCATAACCCACTTCAGCAAGTCAACAAGATCAAAGGACCTACCGCCCTACCCTTCCCCATTCACTGCCACCCAAGGTTGGAAACTCTAGTTTCAGTCAACTATTAAAAAATATGGTCTTTACAAAATAACTCGATGCTGTAATGGAACATAAACCACTATTTCCTAACACATTTTGACCCAATCTACAGTGCTTATGAAAAATCACTGGTAAGGGAAGCACTGATAAGATACACACTGGCCCTTCCAGAGTGGAAGTTCCCAGAAGCTGGTATAAGAACAAAGTGACAAGTGACAAGTGACAAGACCCCTTTCCCAATTTCTTCATTTTAGCCTGTTTTCCCCCCCTGCAAAACGGGATGCATAACATGCCAAGGCCAGTGCAGCAGTCACAACCCTTTACTTACAGAAGCAGTGGTCACTGAGCAAGGTACTTCCCCACGATGCACACTCATGATGGTAGAAAAGGCAGAAATGACCCCAGGGGTGTTGTTCAGGCGACCATTTTCAGCAAGCAAATCTGGGAAATGAAGGTGTTTCACTTAAAATGGGTTCTCCCTGGGGTAGTATATTCACCTCAAAAGAAAACTTAATTTTCTATATTCAGGAGAAGATGCAACTTGTTATTTAAAAAGTATATTCAATGTTTTTTTGTTGTTTTTTTTTAAAAAGACTGCGCCAACAAGCATTAAACTAGTAAGGGGGTGTGTCTCACACAGATCTGCAAGATGCTCGATCACAGCTTGCAATCTGATTTTCATCTTTATGTCACAGATGCCAGTGTTAGGCTACAAATTCCCAAATTAACACATGAGCTATATTAAAAAATGATGACATGAAGACCTTTTTTTTGGAACTTGTGTTCTGAGTTGACCATGGGGTTTGAAAAGCAATCCAAGTGCACCAAAGAATGCGAATGTCTTCAAGGACAGAGGGACAGCCACTGGCTACAAACCATTTTCTTGGTATGAATCCCATTGGTCACCTCCATGGATGGAAACTCCCGACCATGGGACCAGACCTTCTTACATCTTAGGATCTTTAGACAGTGCTCCTCACACTTTAATGCACAAACAGTTCACGTGGACAGCGAGGGAAGGCGCGGGTTCGGACTGAGCCGGCCGGGGTGGGCCTGAGAGCCCTCACTGCCGAAAGGCAGTGATGCCGACACTCCTGGTCCACGGACCACACTCCTAGTAGCAACGTTTTCAGATTTCAGTGAAAAAGATCCAATACTTACTGATCAGGTTGGACGTGAGGGGAGAAAACTTCTCTTTTGCGGTCATGTCATTTAGGCTTTTCACTTTAATAGAACGCTTTACATAGGGATTCATAATTGAAGCAGCCATTTTGGGTTCCTTCAAGATTTGCTAAAAATGCCAAAAAAAATCTCTTCAACTCTTTAGAGTATAAACGATCCTAGTGGCCATACACATACTTTCTTATGAATCACATATTTCATAAATTAAATTAGCTCTGAAAGCACAAATGAAGAAGTTGACAATCAAATAATTTCCTCTACCTTTAAGAATACACCCCACCATGATTTTGCACAGGATACAATAATTTTTGAAGCAATGTGCACTACTCTAGTTCTTCACCTACTAAGAAGATGCTAGTGATGCCACACTCAAGTGCAGACCTAAAAAGGTGCTGTGGCTGCAGAGGAGGCTCCTTGCCATCCCCCGGTCTGAGAGCCTCTCCGTCTCAGGCTGATCCTGATTCTGACCTGGCTCGTCCATAGCTCTGGAGAACCAACCCAAACCTGCGAGAGCTCTGGTGTTTCCAGAGCAGCCTCAGTCAGTCTGGGAGGGAGAGTGGACAAGGAAGAGGACTGCAATGAGCCAAGAGTTTTCACTTTGTCCGCAATTTGCTAAATTGCACTATCTGGATTCAGCGATTCAGGGCAGTTTCCAGCACTTTGTGCCCCTTAGCCATCAGGCCAGAGTTCCAATGAGCCAAGGGCTGTCTGCATGTGGGCATCTTTCAGTTACAGCTATTGGCCTTTCCGTTCCTCTGTTAGCAGCTTCTCCCAGGCTCCTGGCCTCGACTGTCTCTGATCCAGGCTGCTTGTCATGCACTGCCATTTATGCAAAAACTGCAACTTGAATGGCCCCATAGCAAAAACATTTTTTCCCCCTAAAATGCTGGCTTATACAAATTACCAGCATTCTGGAGTTTGGGTTACCCAATGGACAGTTAGTAACACCTGTGTAGCATCACACTTTCCTCTAGGGGCCAAAAAATTGCAAATTTTTATGTATACAGAGTTTTAAGGTAACTTGCCTGTTTTCTGTCTCCACATCTTAACTGACTTCCAGGTGTTAGTCAAACCCCATTCTAATGTCCACAACCCAGGTCATTCTCTCCATTGTGAACACCACTGTTCAGGTTTAAAATGGGCTCAAAGGACAAGTAGTGGGCAACAATTGACACCTTCCAAAATGCCTGTGTGAGATCCTGTCTGCTCTTGCTACACCGCCCCCTCCCCGCAACCTCCACCCCCAAGTGTCTCCAACAGTAAGGCTGTTGGCTCTGTGACGATGGTAAGGGCTGATCACACCAAACAGAACAGCATTAGCTGTTAAACAGCATTAGCTGTTAGTATTATCTGCAGAGCTAACTGGGTAAAGGAAGAAACTGTCAGTTAAAATGACTGCCTATTAGGACAGAAGTTCCAATAAAAACTCAAAGTAAAGATGAACAAAACATGTGAGTACTACTCTATACAACTAGTCTATGAGGCTTTTTCCCCTCAAATGGTAAGATTTAAGAGTATTCCTTAGAAATATGTGGATTAAAAAAATACAAGAAATTCTTAAAACATAAACTCAAAAAACAGCACAACTTTCTCTGGAGAGAGTAGGTACTAGTCTGTGTTTCCCTCTCCTTCAATGCAGAACTTATTGCCAGAGGCGGCAGCCAGCAGGTGGGGGGGGCGGGGAGGCCAGAAAATGTGCAGAAACTTGTGAACCGGAAATTCAGTGGACATCACAGCAGAGATTCTCCTATTTAAGTTATAGTATGGGCTTTTGTTAAATCAGTTCATTTACTCTTTTTCACGTTAAAAAAACCCGGAACGCTCGCTTGCAGCCTCCCCATCTGTCTTCGTGAGTCTGTCCTCAGTGTGGAACGCATACAAGTACATCTTTACTAATTCTGCTGCCCATCACTGCTCAGGCATTCGCCCTCACATCTGGGGAATAAAGTAATGAAAACCAAGGACAGGCTTCCTAAGGAAAATCAATTCCCAGTAAGACAAAATCATTCTAAATTCTAAAGACTATTTTGGAACTACCTGGAATACAAGCATAGATTTTCAATGGTGACTTTTTAACTCTCTTTTGAAAAGGCAATTTTTCTTAAATTACCATTTCATATTTCTATTTCTTCTCTTAGCCTGAAATCTTGGTTCCTAATATTAATATTCTTATATGTTATCTGTTTGTACCTATTATTCAATAGATTCAGAATACCCAGTATGATTACTATCAACATGATTATAGAAAATAAATTTTTTTTCTTCTGATGTTCTTTTTCTCTGAGGACATATCTCATTAGGGATGCATGATCAAAATAACTAAAAGAAAATAATATAAAAAAGGAACTTAATAAGGAAAGTTACTTACTGCTACTCTCAACAATTCCTTTTCTACTTGTTCCAGTTTATTCTGTTTAGATGCAGCAGAATACAGAGCAGTGGCATAGCGACCTTCAACACCATATATCTGAACAGGTGGCTTTAAAGAAAAGGGTGGGGTAGGGGAGGAAGGGAAAAGGAATATCAGTTAAGATCATAGTATACTGTCAAAAGGAGAAATAAATATTTACAATTTAAAAACATACATCTTTTATAACACAGAAATAGTTTAAATATGTCATCAAAGAGCTACCTTGAACAGCAATTCTCAAACAAATTAAGAACTATTTCCTTGGCCAGGTCACTCAATCTTTGAGCTTCCAATTCCTCATCAAGGGCCTTAGGAAACTGATGTCTAATGTCCCTTTCAGCTCTAACTACCTATAATTCAATGACATTAATTTTGAGATAAGCTTATGCTTCCTTTGAATGCAATACTATTCAGTTCCAAGTCTGGGAGGTTTTTAAACATGTTAGAGCCAGGAAAATAGGCATTCATGAAACAATATACAAGCATACTTTTATACATTTCATAGTAATACTCCAAATTTCCCTTAGAGCCTCCTCATCAATATCCAGTTTAGAGGAGCCCTTTAGCAATTTACCAAGTGCCTGATGCTTGAATTATTTTTCACAATCAACTACAGGCCTTTTTCTACACACTACCACCAATGCATGACTGCATATGCTGAGTGGCGCTGTATGGCTGTAGTGGAATGCTTAGGCTTTGACTGAGAAAGACTTAGTTCTAGCCCAGCTCTAAGCTGAGCAGCATCGGGCAAATTTTCCCCAGTCTCAGCTTCTTTTGTAAACTGGGGAAACTAGCTACTTCCCATCACCATTATGGGGTTTTAAGAAATTCTCATATTTAAAGGTTATGTATGGGCCTGTCGCACAGCAGGCATTCAACATTATTTTATTCCCTACACCCCACCGCATCACATTCTGGGAACCACACACAAATTGTGCAGAAAAAGTTTAGGTAACTACACAAAAGTCCATGCCCTAGCTGTACTGCTGTTGGACTCACACACTTTCATCTGCTTTCCAATTACAAAAGAATACGTTGACCTACCCTCACGAGCTTGGCAAATGGCCTGACCACTGATGTACTGAAGCATCGCACCTTTAAAAAATAAAGGAAAGTAGATCAAGATTACTTGAAGGATTTCTTCACTTAAACCAGTAACAAGAAATTTTCAATTTCACTTTTATTGTAAATGGTTAGTTTCTTATGTTTCCTTGTATCATCACATAGATTATATGAGGGAAAGCCGTCCTGTATTACTTGGGAGTACATTTCCCCGCTGATTATCACCCCAAGTTGCCTGGGAAATCGACTTCCCACTAACTTCCTAGTATGCTATGAACAGGTTGAAGCTAGCTCACCAGTATGAGAGAAAATGCTCATTTTGATGAAATGCCTATTTAAAAATTTTTAACAAGATTTTTGGCATTTATATCACGACCCTTAAGCTGGATTTTAATAAAAAGTGGGAGGATTCCAGTCATGATTTCCAGGAGCTATATCTTGTTAGTATCCAAATGCTATCTGCAAATAAAGATTAACCCTTGAGCGCTGCAGCATTGTTTAAAGTGAGAACAGGCCCCAGTTCTGAGAGACAGTATCTTGTCTATCTAGGAACAAGAGTTGGAATCCGTAGTTTAAAAAGCACCTGCAAAGGCACAGGTCACCTTCAAATAACCCCAGCTCTGCAGTGTACTATAGCAAAACTGGTTGTGAGGATTAAGACTTTTTAACACCGTGGAAACGCTACGTAATCTGTTAGAGGTCATGATATGTAAAGCATCGTATTAATATGCAGTATAAAGAGCACAAATTTCCTTTCCAACTCCATCTTCTGTGTGACTCTGTGCGTTCGAAACTCAGTTCTACCCCTTACTGGCTGAGCAGCCAAGGACGACTCATTTAAACTTTGTTGCCTCATTTCTCTTATAAAAATGTGAGACGTGCTTTACAAATATTCTTTAGCATTCCTAGTGACCCCTGACAGGTTTGATGACAACGACAAAGGAGGACGATCCGGTGTGGGCCGGTCCAGGGAAGCCGGGGCCGCTATCGCCTGTGACCCTCAAGCCTGCAGGTTCTCGGAGCTGTGCTCAGAGGACACCAAGGGCAGGCACGCGCAGCCCCGTGCCCACTGGCCCGTGGACGTCCGGGAGTGGGCAGGCAGGGCCGCCCGAGCCTCCTGGCGTCGCCCCCACTAGCTGGGCCCCATGACCCTGAACGGCGGCCACGCTCCCCCAGCTGTAGCCTCGCACTGTTGCTCTAGGGGTCTGGTATGGATCACCCCAGGAGAGATCCTCCCGATGGCTTTCAGGACCTCCATTCTCTCACCTGCCGGGAGAGGCCGGACACGGCTGGGGCTGCCATCTTCTCCCGGGCGGCTGTAGGTCAAACCCGAGTTGGAAGAAAGACGCAAGGGCGCACGCGTGCGTCAGCGTAGTCGTTCAGCCCGCTGGGAAATGTAGGCGTAGGTCATCACACCGCATGCGCACAGACCTCCCTTACGCTGGGAGTTGTAGTCCTTAGAAGCGGGTGATAAACTAAAGGGCTAGGGTGGGGCTCGTGGGCTGCGTACCTGAAAATGAAATTCTTGAGTAATTGACTAAGTGGTCTTTACTGTAGAATGGATTTATTGTCCCTAGTCTCAAGATTTCCATTTAGGCAAATACAGTGGCATTTGTTCCATTTCACATTCATTACTGGCATTATTAGCATCTTGACCCCCTTCTTCCAACTAAGCTAATATAGCAAGCACATATTAAACAAACGAACCTTACAGCTCCAGCAGCGGACACCACGTACCCAGTACCTGGGACATGACTGCCCCTTCATTGCTCCTCGCCCCCATCCCTTTCTCACCTGAGTGCAGCAATTATCTATAGGACTGGTGTTTGAGTGTGACATTGAACCCTAGAACCCAACACTAGCCTTTGCCAATTTCTCAGCATTCATAAAAGCAACCTATTTTCAACCTATTAATCCCTAAATGGAGCTTATCCTAATTTTCTCTTTTGTATGGAATAGAATTGGCTGACAGAACAAGGGGTTGACTTCCCGGGCTGCAATAATGGAGTCCTGTGGACAATTAAAAAGTTTTTTTCTGCTCAGATCTATTACAGGAACACAGAATAATTCATTAATTCAGCCTTTTACAGTGCCGTTTTCTCATCTTTACAAAAAACTTGTAAAAATGCAGAAAATAGAAGGAATATAATTCCCCTTTTTTCGACCACCCAGAGGCAGCTGTTGTCAATATTTTTTCAGGCAGTAGCCAGAACTGCCCAGGCTTGAATACCAGTCCTTTCAGTGACCTTGGCCCAATTATATAACTTCTCTGAGCCTCAGGTTTTTCTTATCTATAAAATGGGTATTATACATAATAGTACCTGCCTTATAGGTTGATAGGAAAAATAAAAGGTTAATATATATGTATTTAGAATTGCCTGACAGAATGGAACTCAATAATCTTAGTTCTTTATTTCATGTTTGTTTTTATTACATATGACTATACAGATTCACAATCTGTGTATAATTTAATATGTTGCCTTTTACCTAATACAAGAGAAAAAAGATACAAATTATATATGGTTTGTGAATACATACTTACAATACATTATAAGCATATTTCCAAGTTATATATAATTTTTATAAATATTGAGAAAAGAGTGAAGATAGGGAACATATAAAATGGGGTCAGAAACTGCTACAACGGTTAACATTATGAAGGTTAAGGCCTGAGGAAAGACCCCATTCATGTGCTAACTAGCCTGGGAACTTACATTTTTTAAAACTTTCCAGTCTTGTGTCAATGATTGGATATGCACCTGGACCTCCAGATAGAATTCAAATTAACCCTAAACGGGTTCACATATACATCCACCTGATATCTATTATCCAGACCACTGGATGTGGCCATATTTCCTGGTGCCCATTTTCTGGACCATCTGGCATCCATCATCCTGACTGACTGCCATCTGACTGATAATCATCCTGGACCAATCCTAGGGCTAACAATGCAGGACTGATAATTCTTTTTAACATTTCTCTCTTCTTTGGAACACTTCTGGGTTTTTGCCTAGTGGTATTTCCAGTTTGCAAACTCTAAGACCCTTGAATAAATCTCTATAATTTATTTCTAGCAAAGCCTCCACACTTTATTTTTTTTTAGTTTCAGGTGTACAAAGCAACGTGATAGTTAGACATTTAAACCCCTCATAAAGTGATAACCCTCCCCCTTAATTTACTACCACTCTGATATCTTATATAGCTGTTACAATACCATTGACTATCTTCACTGTGTTGTACTCCACATCCCATGACTATATATATATTTAGTTATATATTTATATTTATAAACATATATATTTAGTTATAGTTGACAATATTACTCTACTTCAGCTTCAGGTGTATAGTGCATTGGACACAGTGTATGAAGTGATCCCCCTGATAAGTCCAGTGCCCATCAGGCACCTTACATGATCTTTACAACATTGTTGATTATATTCCCATACTGTATTAACTACCAATTTGTATTTCTTAGTACCTTCACCTTTTTCACCCTACCCCCAATCCCATTCCCATCTATCACCCTGGTAGGTCTAGCACTTATCTGGCACCATACCTACTTATTACAATATTATTGACTATATTTCTTATACTATACCCTACGTCCCCATGACTACTGTGTAACAACCAATTTGTACTTTTGAATCTCTTCCCCCTTCACCCATCCTTAACCCCCCTCCCATCTTAAAGAAGTCCCTCTAAGATTCCTTGGAATACTAGTTTAGTGGTGACGAACTCCTTCAGCTTTTTCTTGTCTTGGAAGCTCCTTATCTGCCCTTCAATTCTAAATGATAGCTTTGCTGGGTAGAGTAATCTTGGTTGTAGGTCGTTGCTTTTCATCATTTGGAATATTTCTTGCCAATCCCTTCTGGACTGCAAAGTTTCTGTTGAGAAATCAGCTGCCAGTCTTATGGGGGTTCCCTTGTAGGTAACTAACTGGTGTTCTCTTGCTGCTTTTAAGATTCTCTTTGTCGTTGACCTTTGGCATTTTAATTATGATGTGTCTCAGTGTTGGCCTCTTTGGGTTCATCTTGTTTGGGACTTTCTGCACTTCTTGGGCTTGTATGTCTATTTCCTTCACCAGGTTAGAGAAGTTTTCTGTCATTATTTCTTCAAATAGGTTTTCGATTCCTTGCTCTCTTTATTCTCCTTATGGTACCCCTATAATGCAAATGTTGGTACATTTGATATTGTCCTGGAGGCCCTTTAAACTCTCCTCAAATTTTTGGATTCTTTTTTCTGTTCTGGTTGGGTGTTTTCTGCTACCTTATCTTTTACATCGCTATTTGGATTCTCTGCTTCATCTAATCTATTGTTGATTTCCTGTAATATATTCTTCATTTCCATTATTGTATCTTTTATTTCTGACTGGTTCTTGTTTTTTTTTTTCTTTTTTTTTAATTGAGGAATTGGGGGGAGGGGAACAGTGTTGGGGAATTGGCCAAGTTGTTATTCTTCAATCTTAGTTGTGGAGGGTGCCAGTCACCATCTGGCTGCCCATCGGCAGATGGTGGCCTCTAAACTCAAGGTGCTGTGCTACAATCTAAGTTGCGGCTGTGTGTAGCCACCATCCCATGCGGGAGTCAAACCAGCAGCCTTGTTGTTAAGAGTGCATGCTCTATCCACTGAGCCATCTGGGTGGCAGTTCAGCTTAAGGTGCTGAGTTCAGTTTTAGTTGTGGGTGGGCGTAGCCACCATCCCATGCGGAAGCCTAAGAGGCAGTCTTGTTGTTAGGAGCACATGCTCTCACCAGCTGAGCCATCCTGCCACCTGTTGGCAGCTCAGCAGCAGCTCAGCTCAGGTGCAGCGTCACTGGACCATGTGGGAATTGAACCGGCAGCCCTGTTGCTCAGAGCTCACACTCTTAAGCTAACTCTTAGCCAACTGAACCAATTGGCCAGCCCCCCGAGTAGTTCTTTTTTGTGGTTTCCATCTCTAATTTTATGCTTCCTATCTCTCTGTTAAAGTTCTTCCTGAGATCATTGAGCATTCTCATAACCAGTGTTTAAAAGTCTGCACCTGATAGCTTGCTTATCTCCATTTTGCTTAGTTCTTTTTCTGGAGCTTTGTTCTGTTCTTTTATTTGGGACATGTTTCTTTGCCTCCCCATTTTGGCTGCCTCCCTATGTTTGTTTCTATGTATTAGGTAGGGCTGCTAGGTCTTCCAGTCTTAGTAGAGTGGCCTTATGTAGTAGGTGTGCTGTGGGATTCAGTGATGCAGTCCTTCTGGTCACCTGAGCCATACACTGCAGGTGTGTCCCTTGTGTGGGTTGTGTGTGCCCTCCTCTTGTAATTGAGCCTTGGTTGATAATTGCACATCAGTGGGAGGGACTGACCCTTGGGCTGGTCTTGACTACAGTGCAAGGGGCTGATCCTATGGAGCAGGATCTGCTTCAGCAGTAATCTGGTGCTTGCCCAATCAACCCCTTGGGTGTGTTGTACTTGGAGGCAGCTGGGTAATGCTCCACCTTGTTTTGAAGCTGGCCACTGGGGGTGCCAGTCCCAGGATCACCTTGGAGGGGATACGCTGTAGGTCAAATTCAGCCACAGCCCGTGCCCCACCCAGGGCCACCCAGCAGGAGCCAGAAAGAAATCTGCAGATGGCTACCACCCATGCTGTGCTTGAAAGTGCCTTGAGAGGCCAAGCTGCACACCAAGAATGTGTGCCGCTACTGCCAGCTTAGGGCTGCTCAGCCAAAGGTATAGGACACACTCAAGCTAGATGCTGCTCGTCTGGGTTCCATGAACCTTTGAGAAACCTTAGGAAAGTGCAGTTTGAGCCAAGGCAGGCGGGTCTGCATGAAAAAGCCACTGGAAGTGGCTTGGGTGTGCCCAAAAGTTGGGTGGGGTGGGGTCTCAAATCACCAGAGGGTGGCAAGCAAGATCAGATATGGCATCTGTCTGCGTCCGCACGCTGGGAAGGGGGAGGGCTCAGCAAAGAAACAATGGCCTTCACCACCTCCTCCATCCAGGAGAAAGCCACCTCTTCAGCCCCTGTCCCAAGCCAGACAAATGAGTTCCTCTGCCCCAGCACAGGAGCTCAGAGCAAGTGATTCCTTTGGTGGGTAAGTACATGTGCAGTCTCTTTAAGAGAAGCGCCTGGGAGTGCAGCCACCCTCAGTCTCACCCAGTCACAATCTCCACTGGTTTCCACAACCAGAAGTTATGGGGACTTCTCTCACCAGCACTGAAACCCTGTGCTGGGGTGGGGCTGGGACCTCTCGCTCCTCTGGGGGATGGGCAGGACCCCCACAGCTGAAATAGCCCTCTCGATCTTTAATGATCACACGTGAGTGTGGGGCCAGCCTGTTCCGCGTCTCTGTCCCTCCTACCAGTCTGGAGGTGGCTTCTTCTGTGCATCCTTAGTTGAAAGTCTTCAGTTCAGCTTAATTTTAGGCAATTCTCAATAATGATTGTTTTGTAGATTAGTTGTAATTTTGATGTGGTTGTGAAAGAAGGTAAACACGGCATTTACCTACTGCGCCGTCTTGGCTGTGTCTTCCAGACTCTTTTTGAGTTCGTTTGACAACATCATTTTAATGGCTGCAGAATAACCCGTCAAGTGAAGATTTTGTAATTTTATTCAATGATTTTTTTAAAGATAATTCAGATATTTTCCTCTTTTTTTTTTGGCCATTTTAAACAATACTGCATTTCCTGAGCATCTTTTGTCACAGACGTTCCTTTATACTTAGGATCACTTCCAAACAGATTTCTAGAACTGGCACAATTTGATGACAGGGTGTGAGCATTTTAAAAGTCTTTGATGCATAAGGCCATGCTGCTTTTCAAAAGTTTAAACCAATTTACACTTCCACTAGCAGCACATAAAAAACCTTGTTTCACTTCACTCTGTAAACTATTTTCAAACAAGTCTAACAGAAAGAATATTCATTATGCAACACATTTTACTGAGCATCTATTATGTGCAGGCAGCTGTTCGATGCCCTGAAGGTATAGCAAGGTGCAAGACAAAGTGCTTGCCTTCACAGACCTTACATTCTATGTGAAATCAAGTCACAGAACCCGTTTCCTAATGTGTGAGTGTTAATAGGTGTAATACAAATCAAAAGTTCTGGGGCCAAATACACTTGAAAAACTCTAGACTATTGCATTGATAAATAATTATAGCTAAGCTGTAGGAGTGCAAAAAAAAAGGAGTGCAGGATGATGCTCTCCGTTTCATTTGTATTATTACGTTTCGCCGAAACAGTAGTTTATGGCCAAGTTTTAGGGTTTAGTAAGTGGTCATACGTGTATGGTTTCATTTTTATTTTGAGTCTCAGAATAACTCTAAGATATAGCTAGTTTGGCATTCCCCCATCCTATAGGTGGTGACACGTCTCAGATCTTACTTAGGCAGCTCATCTAGGACATGGCAGTTCTGGGTCTCAGGATGAATTTCTGGGCATGGGATTTTTGATGCCAGCAGATGCTGCTTCCATCTTGGTGATTTGGACAATTGGAGGAACACAGAAGGAGCCTGATGCCTCTGCAGTCAGACCTCCTTTCCACCTGCTCTGCGATTGCTGGGCGCCTGCTGAAATCTCACTGCAGGCAAAGCACTGCAATGATAGGCCGGGGCCCCACATGCAAACTCTCACGAGGGCCAGCTGGCAGCAATTTCCCAGCTGTGTGACCCTCACACTTCTTGCTATGCAAGAATAGAGAATTTGGAAAGGAAGAGTCCCATCGGAGAAGGGAGAAGACTTAGGACTCTGCTTTTAAAGCACTTTCCCTCTGTATGAACTTAACTTATTTAAAAATTAGTTATTTTACAGCTGAGGCTGATGGAGTCAAAGAGACTGACCCAAGGCCACAGGCCAGGGCTACAAGTAGTAGCAAAACCCAGATGACCAATCTCGACTTTTTTTCTTTTATGCTGACTTTCAATTCCAAACAAATATTTTTCACTGTTTTGTTTTCTCTACAAAGCACCATATGCCTGCATGGCAAACAGCAGTGTGGTGTCATGAGACCCTCAACTGCATACGTTTTAAAAAGTGAAGTGACTTTCCCTTGACCCAGAAAGAACCCCTCGAAATCTCCGAAATCTGGAGGAAGGTTAATGTGCAAATTGTTCACTGCACTTACTTTAAAACAGAGAAAAATTGGAAACAAATGTCTGAGGATAAGAAAACGGTTTTTAAAATGGCACATCGTGCAGCCATTACAATGAGATTTGCAAAAAGTATTTAATGACATGGAAAAATATTTAATGACACTGAAGAGAAAAACTACAACTTACATTCTGTATATTTCTACAATGAGCATGTGTCACTACCACAACAGAAAAATAAAAGATGCCACTATCCTGTCACTTAACTATTGTTCCCCATTAAGGAGAGATCAATTCTCTCTAGTTTCTGATAACACTCAGCTTCTGACATGAAGGCCAGTTGCTTCAGGTTGATGAGTTCCGTGAAGGATCAGGCTCCAAAATTAGACCAGAGGTTCCATCCCAAGATTTGCTTCAATGCAGACTCCACCAGCCTGGAGGATATTTTCTTTTTCTTTTCTTAAAATTAAACTTGTTGGGGGTAACATTGGTTTAAAAGCATGATATAAATTTCAGGCATACAACATTATAGCATGACATCTGTACACTCTATCGTGTACTTACCACCCAAAGTCTAGTCTCCTTCTGTCACTATGAATTTGACCCCTTTTACCCTCTTCATCCCCCACCCCTTTGCCCCTCTGGCAACCACCATATTGTTGTCTGTATCTATGAGTTTGTTTTGTTTGTTCATTTGTTGCTTTTTGTTTTATATCCCGCATGAGTGAAATCATGTGGTTTTTGTCCTTTCTGTGACTTATTTCACTTAGCATAATCGTCTTAAGATCCTTCCATGTTGTTGCAAATGGCAATATTTCATCTTTTCATGGGTGAGTAGTATTCCGTTGTACATAGGTGTCCCATCTTCTTTAATCATCTGTTGAAGGGCACTTAGGTTGTTTTCATGTCTTGGCTTTTGTGAATAATGCTGCAATGAATATAGGGGTTAATATATCTTTATGAATAAGTGTTTCTAAAAATTTCAGGTAGATACCTAGAAGAGGGATTGCTGGGTAGGTGGTGGCTCTAGTCTTAATTTTTTGAGGAACCTCCAAATTGTTTTCCATAGTGGCTGCACCAATTTACATTCCCACCAGCAGTGCACAAGGGTTCCCTTTTCCTGGAGAACATTTTTTTTTTAGCTTTGCAGAATACATACTACAGATGGTAACTTCAGAGCAAAGGGTAGCAATAAGGATTTCCCTACACATTTTGTTATCCTGAAAAGACCTGGGAAATGTTTGCATTATTCATGGATTTATCTTGGATTGAATTCTACATGAATTTTCTGTTCTTTTCTCCTCCGAGTTTATATTGAGAAGTGTACGTGGATCCTTTAAGACTCTTTTTCTTAGGCTGGCAGCCCCAACTCACAACTGTGTTGTAGCTTATTTTTCCACTTAACCTTAAGAACAGGAAAATGACTTTGGCAGCTTTCTACACAGGTCTTTCTGGCGTTTCCCTGTTAAAGGGGGTTTTAGGGCAATGCTGCCAATCAGCATTGGGCCCTGGGCTGGAACTGATCAAGCTTTGAACAAGAAAAAGTGCTTAAGAAAATGGGCACTGGGACTCCAGGTACTGTGACCATATGACTTTAAACTGTTTACCCTTAGGATCTGGTACATCTGTTACAGAGGAAAAGAGTGAATAAAACACAGAACAAATGGCTTGGTGGGCTTTTTGTTTTTGTTTTTGTTGGTTTGTTTTTGAGTCTTTGGAGAAAGCTGCGTTAGGAGGGTCTGCAGCATTGACTGCTGGCAGCTGGAAGGCGACAGAGGGCGGAGCTGGCACTGCAGGGACTGGTCACGCACCCCAGGCACTGGTCTCTTCCTCGCCTTCTCCTCCCGTCCTGCAGGTTGTACTCACCTTGAAACAGGCACCACCTCAGCGCTCAAGGTCACTGCTTATGCTCAGCCTGGTCCAGGTCGCGGAAGGATGAACTTGGCACCAGGGGGAGCTATCTCCTCACGCTGGAAACAGCCTCTGGCCTCGGAATTAATTTCTTTCTAGAGCTTTCGCTGTTCAGTCCTCTGTGTTGAAGCTCACACAGGCAAGTTAAGAATCAGAGTATTGTGAGATTGGTAAACAAAATGGTCTCCGAGAGATGCCCCAATCCAGGCTCCTTGAGTTTCAAGGTATAGTTTCTTTTTCCTGTCTCGCAGCCTCAGCGCCCAAGCCTTTCTTAGAGCCTCTAGAAACTCCCCCTTCTAACATTCTTTCCATTCCACACTGGTCCCCTCAGCTCTCACCCTTCCCACAGCAACCCAGGTTTGGGCATTTGCCTCCGAGGCTCCACAGAAAAATGCTCCTCGGTTGGAGCACCCCTAAGACTTCCTTGTCAAAGTGCTTCTTCTTTCTGGATTTGGGGCAGTTCAGAGAAAAGTTACGCCATTAAGTGGGCTCCTTATTCTTGGGAGATGGTCATGACGGAACGCATGAGCAAGTCATAAATGCAGAATATTCTTATGTTTGTTGATTTGATAAAAATGTTGACTGTAAATTGAGAAGAACAGTGAACACAGTGAACGGTACATCTGGTGCCTTTTCCGGTGTAAGGAAGCGGTCTGCAGCTCCTGTATGCTTGTTTCTATTTGGTGGCCCTGCCCAGGCCTTGGGGTCTTGGGGGTGGGGTGGGGGGAGGGGGGGGTGTCCTCTGTCCTGGGCTTTGGTGGTTACCCAGTGTTCCTGCAGAGAGAAGCCAGGCTGTTCAGCCCCACAGCCCAGGTTGTAATCCTAGCCCTGCCACTCACCAGCTGTGAGGCTTGGGTGAGCCTCCTAATGTCTGTGCCTCAGTTTCCTCACCCGGAGAATGGAGATAGGAACAGTATGGATCATGTGACTTAACGCCTGTGGAGCATTTAGCGCAGTGTTGGAATGGAGTCCGTGCAGGAACTCTAGCCGCTTCCCTCCTTCTCAAGTCGGTTGGTCCCTCTGCATACAGAGGCAAGATGAACGCAAACCTGGATCATTCTTCATGATAGAATTTTAATTCTGACTTTCATCTCCTTCTTGGGCTGTGGCTCAGAACGTACAGCAGAGCTTCGTCATAGCTTCTGAAAGCTGGGAAATGGTCATTGTCAAAACCAGCCTCGTTTCAAGGAGCTTGCCTCCAGGTGGAGAGGCCACAGTGGATGATGAGTCAGAAGTAGGTCTCCTTACGCGGGACTTACCCGGGGAAGACGACGAGTGGCTTCAGAACAATCAGCTCTCAGGATATAAAGGTAAACAAGCCAGCATTGAACACTGTTTACATTAAAAAGGAGGGGGTAGTATGTATATTGGGTGCAAATAAAAATGTGAGAACAGTAGAGGCTTTGTAGGAGGTTGGGTGTGAAAAAGGAAATTATACGGTAAAATAAAACAGGAAATTATACATTTTTTCCCTTTACATAATTATTTAGCTGTAGTAAAAGCCAAAGACGCTGGCGCCTTTGGGTTTGAAACGCCCCGTGGAGTGATATGTTCTTCCTGGACCACCACCGTGGGACGCATGGCCCAAGAAATTGTTGAGAAAACTTGGTGGCAGAGCAATGATCTTGTT
>NW_017732045.1:442831-447205 GCF_001890085.2 Hipposideros armiger | reverse complement strand
AACCGGGGCCCTCTGGTGTCCCAAGCCAGTTCTTAACCATCGCGCCACTCGGCTGGCCTTCATGTACTCTTTTAAAACGTACATTTCAGTGGTTCTTAGTATATTCACCAGGTTGTGCAACTGTTACCACTATCTAATTCAAGAACATTTTCATCAAGCCAGAAAGAAACTTCATACCCATTACCAGTCATTCTTCCTTCTCTCCACCCTACAGCTCCTGGCAAATTATGATGATTTTTAATGGTTACATCTTTTCTCTTCAATTAGATCACAAGAGACTATGGAACTCATCACCCTTTTTGGCACAAAATAGGTGCTTAGTAAATGTTATTTCTTGGTGATAAAGCTCTCAACCTTAAGACTTTTTTTCTGGTCTGTGTGATAATTTTTAAATTATATTAAGTGACTGGAAGGAGAAAACCTACAGCCACATTTTTCCCCCTTCTCCTACCATTTGGGAAGACCTGAATTCAGAGGTGTCATATCAACCAGATACATGTTTTATTGGCCTTATTTTTAATTCAGTTTGATTTAGGAAAAGACAAGGACATCTTGGGTCTCACCTTGTAACACAAACATTGACAGTTCAGTGGTATTTTATGTTTTTTTCCAGCTCGTAAAAATACAGTGAGGAGCTTAACAGCTTGGATTGTGCAACAGGAGAAGAAATGCTGAAACTCTGATAAGCATGGATCTGAATTGGTTGTTTACAGAGTGAAAAGCAAGTCACACATAGGCTGAGACTGGCTGCTATCATGCCTGGGAATCTACAAACTCAGTTCCCCCTCATTGGAAGAACATGAAAGCTAAAGCTAATCCCCTAATCCTGTGGCATTTTTTAATCCATGGAATGGGCTTTGCAGCTCAAAATTTTTCACTTGAAGTCACACACTCTTTGGAGATACAAATATTCTGTTTACTCGTGCGGTATCTACGGAAAACCTTGTCAGGATGAATGTCTGCTATGGTTACTGCAGATGAAGACAGTTTGGGAGTGACCATGCTCCTTACACCCCCAACTTCCACTCCTTTTTAAATTCAAATAGTGGAAGCATATGTGACAGCTTTTCCTCTGACAAACAAGAATTTACGATTTGGAACACTGCTGCAAAGGGGAACCAACCCAACTGTCTGTCAGTGGATGAACAGATAAACAAAATGTGGCATATCTATATCTATACAATGGAATATTATTCAGCCATAAAAAGGAATGAAGTGCTGACACATGCTACCCCGTGGATAGACCTTGAAAATAGGGTGGAAAAATAATAGCCAGGCAAATCCATAGAGACAGAAAGCATATTAGGGGTTGCCAAGGGCTGAGGGGGAGAGGAAATGGGGAGTGACTGCTGATGGGCATGGGGTTTCTTTCTTGGGGTGATGAAACTGTTCTGGGATTAGATAGTGGTGAAGGTTGCACAACTTTGTGACTATACTAAAAACCGCTAAACTGTATCCTTTAAAAGGGTACATTTTATGCTATGTAAGTTATATCTTGGTTACAAAAAGTAAAAGAAAGAAAAAGATTTGATGCAAAGCCTCCCGAGGGGTTAAACATAAGAGTAAGAAGGGAAGGGGCAGCCCAATGGCTCAGCTGGTTAGAGCTGGGTGCTCTTAACAACAAGGTTGCCAGTTCGACTCCCACATGGGATGGTGGGCTGTGTGTGTGTGTGGGGGAGGGACACACACACACACAACTACATTGAAAACAGCGACTGGACTTGGAGCTGACAGGTCCTGGAAAAACACAGTGTTCCCCAATAATGTTAAAAAATAAAAAAAGACTAAGAAGGGAAAATCTGGTTTTATTTTGTTGGTGCCTGGGCTGAAGATGATTTAGCCGCTACCCCTGCGAGGTACTTGAATGAGGAGGAGCAAAGAAACTAAATACACATGGCTGCTTCATCCATCCATCCATCCATCCATCCATCCATTCATCCATTCATGATTTTTATTTAGCCTTTAAAATTTTTCCCATTAATTTTATTTAGTCTTTTTTTTTTCTATTTATTAAGAAAGAAGATGCCACTGTGTGCCTGGCGCTGACAATTGTAGGCACTCACTTGGGCTGCAGAAGCTCAGTTTTGTCAAGTCCAGTGCTGTGGTTCTTATACTTCAGCATGCAAAAGGGCCTCTGAGGCTCTGTGAAGTGGCTCTGGGAGGGGTCTGGGAGTTTCCTGTTTTAAAAAGAGACCTCATGTGGTTCTGACACAGACTATTTGGCACCAAGTGAGAGGAGTGGGCACTTGAGCTTAAATAGCTTAAAGTCTAAAGATGATGAAAAGTGGTGAATAAGACCCCAGGATGTCCCTGGGTCCCTGATCCTTCACTGCACTGTCTTATGTTAGAATGTGGCGTGTCTAAATGGGAGGACAATCAAAATGTACCCAGCCAGGTTGCCAGTATCCTTGAAGGTCATTAAATGTGGCTAACACCTTCCTTCCTTAAGGACAGAGAGCAATAGCACAAGAAGTGAGTAATGCTAACAGCAGTCACCACTTACTAAGTGGTTAGTGCATGTCAGGAACTCATCTATGCTCTTTATATTAATTTACTCATTTAATCCTCTCAAAACCCCATAGGTTAGCTACAGACAAAAACTATCCCTATTTTACAGATGAGGAAACTGAGGTTTAGAGAGGTTAATTAACATACCCATGATTACAGGGCCAGTCAGTTGGCTTGTCTCCAAAGACTCTGGGCTCAACTACTATATTTTCCAGCCCCAAACTCTCCCAAGGGGCCACTGTGCAACCTCTACATGTGAGGTTCCCTCCAGGGCTCAAGAATATTGACCAGTGCCAGGCAGCTTGCTGCTTGGTGGCCCTGACTGAATGTTTTCTGACGTGAAATTATTATTTAACTTCAACCTTCTAAAACTGTGCCCTTCATGGTCCTCGCTGGTACAAAGTTAAAAACACTTGATAAAATGCATAAAACACAGCCAGCAGCATATTTCCGAATCACGCTGTAAGCCAGGCAGCGTTCTCTTGAAACACACATTCTTGGGAGCAGAGCAGTTAAGAGAATGTCCACCAAAGTTTGTGGATGAAGGTCTGTTGCACCAGGGAAAGCTGGGAGCTTCAGAAGTTCAGGCTGCTGCAGTGGGAATGGCTGGGGGAGGGCCTCAGTGAGTTTGGGTAGTGACAACGATGCAGGGAAATTTACTACAGTTTTTGCTCTATGNTTTGAGTTTTTAAGCAATGAAGGAGTTATTTAGTGGGGTGGTCTTTGGAGACTAAGGCAAAATGTGCAGGAAAACAGAGTAGTTCAGACCATCGAGGACTGTACCCTACTTCATTCATTCATTCACTCAATCAATCATTCAGGCCTTAATTTATTTAGCAAACATTCGCTGCGTGTTAGAGATCATGATAGATGCTCCAGGGAATGAAAGCAGTCAAGACCGACCCTGCTTTCAAGGAGCTGTTGCCAGATTCCCTTTAAGTCCGTTTTTTAACTTTTTAGAATCACCTTTCCTTTGTTCTCTATTTACGGAGAACATTGATGTGGGTGCTCATCTAAAAACCAGACTATGCAAATTGCACATGGTTTTACAGACTCTGGGCTTCCTTTAATCTATAAATCTTCAAATTCATAGGAATTCCTTCTGTATCCGAGCCTGGAAGAGACAGTACGCTCTTCCCATCATATCTTGTCAACTAATTGAAACAATGAAGGGAAAGAAATGATAAAAATAAATCATTCCAGTAGACAGAGCATCACTCTGTAGTTCTTAAAGTGGTTGGCTGTTCATCAGAAATGAAGTTGGTGGCTCTCGGTGGCCCTGGATGAAGCTGGTCCGCTTGTGATGATGACAAGAGGACCACTGCTCTTTCTTCTTGTGATCTGTGACAGCACTGTGCACGCTAGACTCAGTGGAGTTTATGTAACACAGGTTTGCTGACATCCTTGAGGCCTGGAAAATTTTTTTATTTGTGTTCCAACTCCACAGGTTTCCTGAGAACATTCTGGAAGTAGTCTTTCGGGGGTAATAGCCATCAATCCTAGCTGCTGATTGGCGTCAGTTGTGGATCTTTGAAACTACAGCTGTCCCCTGATGACATATGAATTAGAGTCTGCATGTGCTTTTCACTTTTTTAATTAATCATTGAGCTTGAATGTTCAATGATTGGATGGGGATGAAATAAATCATAGTATATATATGACGGAATACTATGCTGCCATTTACAATTATGGTGAGGGAGAATTTGTGGAGCTGAGAAAATAGTCATAATGTGTTTCTAAGTGAAAAAAGGCAGGCTCGAAAGAGTATCCAGTGTGAAATACAATGATATTTTGGTTAAATAATGACATATTTATATGCATCACACAAAAAGCCAGAAGGAACTGCACAAAAATGGTGGTAAACCT
>NW_017732045.1:424837-438976 GCF_001890085.2 Hipposideros armiger | reverse complement strand
ACACACACACACACAACTACATTGAAAACAGCGACTGGACTTGGAGCTGACAGGTCCTGGAAAAACACAGTGTTCCCCAATAATGTTAAAAAATAAAAAAAGACTAAGAAGGGAAAATCTGGTTTTATTTTGTTGGTGCCTGGGCTGAAGATGATTTAGCCGCTACCCCTGCGAGGTACTTGCTGGAGTAAAACCATCCCACTGCAACACCCTGTTCCAGGCCTTTGTCACTCTTGCCTGGATCCACGGAACTAAAGAATTTTGACAGCTGGAAAGGCCCTTAGAGATTCTAGTCCAACCCTCTCACGTGTCAGGTGAGGAAACTAGTCCCAGTGGAAGTGATATGGTCAAGCTTGCCCTGTTAGTGACTGAGCTGGACCTGAAACCTAGCGTCCTTTTCACTTGACATTTTTGGCAATTGCCTTCCTCCCTCTCCTCAGCGTCTCCCTACTCAAATATGCTTGTGCATCCACAGGTCTTAATCTTCCTGAAACACAGATCTTATGTCACCGCCCTGCTAAAAAGCCTTCAGTAGCTCCCTCTCTCCCTCTGTCTCCTATCTGCCACTTGGCTCCCACGGGTCCCTGAAGGAATTGTCCTCGCGGGCCCAACACACAGTGGACTTTATAATATCGGGCCTTTGCTC
The DNA here is from genome assembly GCF_001890085.2 of Hipposideros armiger. NCBI lineage: Eukaryota > Metazoa > Chordata > Mammalia > Chiroptera > Hipposideridae > Hipposideros > Hipposideros armiger. Next base: position 438,330 of record NW_017732045.1, on the reverse strand, counting down.
ACATTTTGTTACCAAATTTTGTATGCCTTCACTCCTCAGCTGAATCCGTTTCCTGAAGGCTGGGATCACATCTGATGCATTTTTGACCTTGGGGCACAGGGCACAATGCACTTCTTTGAACTTGGTAGGGCTCGTGAAATATTTTTCAACCAGTTGATTCCATTCAAGGCTGCAGCTAGTTTTTGCCCAGATAAACCCAACGGGTATCTTAATTCTGGCAACAAGTGGCTATTTTGTGCTGCATCTCTTCTGTTGGAAGACAAAGACTGAGTTTAATTTTGGGGTTTAATCTGCACAGAAAGATTCTAGAAACCTCTCATGAGATTAGATTTAACCTCAAAAAGGGGAAACTCTTGCAGGAAGGTGGTCAAAAGACACAAACTTCCAGTTATAAGATAAATAAGAATTAGAGGTGTCACGTACAGCATGGTGACTTTGGTTAACCTTGGCTGTATAATGATATATAGGGAAGTTGTTAAGAGGTTAAATCCTGAGTTCTCATCACAAGGTCAACAATTTTTTTCCTTCTTTTCTTTTTATTGTATCCATATGAGAAGATGGATTGTAGCTGCACCTATTGTGATAATCATCTCACAATATATGTCAGTCAAACCACCATGCTGTATGCCTTAAACTTATACAGTGATGCATGTCAACTATTTCTCAATAAAACCGGAAAAACAAAACAAAAAGGCCAAACTCACTGACATAAAAAAAAACACACCCAAAAAACACATTATTTTTGAAATAAAATTTATTTATTTTATTACTGAAGAAATTTGGATTCATTGTGGGAGATTCAGAAAATTCTGAGAAAGTTCCAGGAATATAAAGAAGAAAATAAAAAGTGCCCACAATCTTCGCCCCTAGGGAATATCTATCCATAATCTTTGTTTGTACAGCCATTTTTCTGTGCACACATATATACCACAGATATGTTGTTTATAAAAATGAGGTCCTGCCCTGCACCCTGTTTTGTAACCTGCTTCTAAATGAGATGAAAAATGAAAATTTAATAGCACTGCCTTAGGTGGGAAGAATTTTGTTGCCGTCAACTCAAATGATTCATTCTGATGACATGGAGAAAAAGCCACACAATATTTGTTTCACTTCTTTGCTTTTCTTGGTGTAGGAAAGGGTAAAACAGATGTGGTAGGAAGAGTTGCAAGAACTGAGGAATGAATGCCTTTCTAGCTACCTACTCACTGGGGGTGCGGGGTGGAGGTGAAAGGGGGCTGCTTCACCATTTTTGGGGTCTCTTCTTCTTACCAATTCTACGAAGGAATTGGAGAAAGCCTCCATTAAGGTCTTTTCCTAGCTGTAGAATTTTGTGAGCTTTGTCTGAAATTTCTTCCTATCCCCTCTTTGTCCTTGGATGTTTCAGAGCCCTCTACATGCTCAGGAAAGCAGAGAATGTGACTGCGTTTCCCCCTGGTTTGTGCCAGCACAGCGCCTGGCAAAGAACTGACACCCAATAAATATTTGGTAATGAGTGAATGGATGAGACTCTCATGAATGATGTCCTTTGTCATGGGCATCCTTAGATCATCTGGCCTTTTTTTGGAAGTACCATACAGGAATTCAATATTTAGGTTCTTAGTTGGGATAAAAATATAAGTAAGTAACATCGTACAGTAACTGATTAATGGAAAGTATTTTCCCATTCTCAGGATCCCATTTTTGTTCTTTCTGTGGTCCCCTTAGGGAGATATTACCAATTCCATTCCACAGGTAAATGGATGGCCAGGTTCCAGTGCTGGCCTCTTGGTTCCACGTCCTGGGTCTCTCTGCTACTACACCTCATTATTTCATTATTTCAGCACTCCATTTTCTCTCTGCTTGGGAAAGTCACTCCACCACCATTCAGGCAAGCTTAAAGCAGTTCTCAAACTTTAGTGTTCTTAAGAATTGCCTGGAGCTTAGCGATCCCCGTTTAAAACAATCAGTCAGGGTGATTTTGATGACGGTGGTCTGAAAAGCACACTTGGAGGAACACTAGCTTAAAATATTTTAGAAACAGTATTTTGTCAAGCAGACGAGGTGGCCATGATAAGGCCATTAGGATCTTCATCAGGTATCATCTTGCCCAAGCTTTGGTTTCCAAGGAGACCGGGGACTAACAACAATACGATAGTTCATGTTCATTATGGGTTTTCTGTGCCAAGAGCTTTTGTAAGTGCTTTACATACATTATCTTCTTTAATTCTCTTAAAAGCCTGATGGGCTAGGTACTATTATTGCCCCCATCGCACAATGAAACTGAGGCTCAGGCAAGTACCTTTGGCTTATCCACAATCAAGTGAGGTTGGCAATGGAATTAAGTAACGAAGTCCTGCTACTGCCAGGTTGAAGAAACCTAAGTCTTTATTATTTTATAACAGCTGGGGGAAGTGGATGAGTGTCATCGGTTGATAGGGAGAGTAATTCATATTTTGGCTTCTACATTCACATCTTTTTCCATGTGTGGATTGCTGTTGGCAGTGGTGAAACTGGAAAACAAAACAAAACAAAACAGTGAAGTTCACATCATAGCCTTTTCTTCCCCTGGGTAAGACCAGTTCTAGAGCCAGCCCTGCCATATTCTCAATCTAATGTCATTTTATCTCAAAACTGAACTGTTCTAACAGGGAAATTTGAACACTCACTACTATTTAAAGATATTAAGAGAGTATTATTATTTTTTTTAAGTATGATACTGGTATTTTGGTAAAGCTAAAAAAAAAAAAAGGCTTGTATTTTGGAGTTATATACCGAAATATGCACAAATGAAATACTGGGAGGTTTTGGATTTGTTTCATAATCATCCAGTTTGGGGAGGTTGTAGGTGAAGCAAGGTTGGTTTTAGGGTGATAATTGTTGAAGCTGGCTGATGAGCACATAGGGATTTACTATCTGATTGTTTTTAGCTTTGTGTGTTTGAACATTTTCATAATAAAGAATAAAAAGTAATTACCTATCTCATGTCCCTTACACTCTGTAAGTGGATTTAATAAATTTAGCTGAAGCACTCAAGGTTAATAATAGATTAACATGTGGTTGCTGCCAGAGAGCGTTTACATTTTTTTAGCAAGGATCTTCAATGTCTTAATCCAAAGAAGCAAACATTTTGGAAATTTCAGGCATTGCCCCAACCTGATATGGGACATATTTTGTATCACCTCAAACTTTCTCCTTCCGTAGTTTACCTATGTGTAGAATTGGTTGTGATCCCAGACTCTGGGGACACTTTTGATAATCACTACCTTTTCTAATAATGCTTTGTAATGCTAACCTAAAAATATAAAGCACTTTCAAAGTGAGAGGCGACAAATACTTATTGAGATCAATAAGAATAGCTATTTGGGAGGCACTGATTCAGGCAGAATCCCAAATAGCGTTGCGATTAGGAGACAAGGCAAGGGGTATTGATGAGAAAGGGAAGGGGAACAATTCCATCAGTAGAAGGAAGGCATTGCTATCGGTGCAGATAAGCTAACATAGTGATGCTAATTCTAAACAATGTTTTAAATTTTCAGTCCAGTACTCACAATGACTGCTTTCTTGTTATCCTTGCAAACAGTTCTTTGGGAAACAAGGTTGCTTAAGCCCAGGCCAAAGCTTGTGCCTTGTTTTTAACATTCCAAGGTTTGCAGTGTAAGACGTGCAAGGCAGTTCCTCTGCAGTGGCAGCTCCGGCTCCATTTTAAAGTGGATACGTTTATATTATCCTTTACAATAAAGACATTGTGGTGTATAACGTTCAAAATGCACCTCCTAGACCCTTGTCACTTTTCTGAGAATAGACAGTGCATATTGTTAAGCATGGGAACAGATAGGGGTTCCAAGAGGTTAATTGGATTTAGTTATTGGACCGGTTAATTAATTCTTTCATTTATCCATCTCTCCTACAACCAGGCAGCGTGCATTGAGTACCTAGTTTATATCCGATATGGTGCTGGTTGACATGATACAGACATGCATAAAATGGTGTCTACCTTTGAGCTCACATTTTAGGAGGGAAAACAGTGTGCTAAGTAAATAAATCTGAGAGTCTGAGGGCTTCATGGAGAGGATGAGGCTTGTGCTGGATCATGCAAAATAAGTGGAAGTTCATCGCACACCTAATTAATGTCAGAATCAGGACCAGAGATCCTACCATCGGTCTGTTCCAGCACAATTTCTGTGTTGTAATTGCACTTCTCTTTTTTCAACTAAAATCCCAATTTCCTTTGTTCCTGGAGGAGTTTTCTTAAAGCCTTATGATGCTATAATACTATTATCTACGCTGCACAAAATGAAGATGACTTCTTTGTTGGGGATGCAGGGAGCAATAGGCTGCTGGCAAGGAATGGGGCAGATGATGACCGTATCGTTCCCTCTAGGATATAGCCCAGGGGCGTGTCCATGACTGCATCCTCCACTCTGATGGCTTTCATGGTGACGGTGTGGAGAACCTCACTTATGTTTACCTGTTCGCACAGCCATTACTCATCTCTTCCCACACGCCCCACGCTTGCACACAAAGCCACAGAGTGACAAATTTTTTTTTTTAAAACACCTTCCCTCAACCCCATTTCAAAATGTCAAGAGTTTCAGTTTTGGGAAAAAAGAAAGCATGACTCACAAGGGCTGACAAACAACTATCTGGAGGTATGCTGGTGAGTCACGCCTCCGGAGATCTGCCTTTATGTTGCAAAAAGGGCCCACGATTGAAGGAGCATCATGGGACCAGCCAGTAAAATTCCACTACAGCCTGAGTCCGTTTTGGAGGTAATTTAAAAACCCTGGGCTTTTTCCAGCCCCAATCTAGTATAGGACTCTGGGTGCCCTCAAGGTATGTTGATCTATACAGGAAATCGGAAAGGATGATTATTAATAACTGGAATAAAACCATTATTATCTTTCCATGCCCAATGCCATGCTGAACCAACCCTGCTTGCTTCTGCGAGCCAGCGAGACTGCTGGATTTTCTTGAAGGGTATTGGGTTGCTAAGCAACAGCGCTGGCAGCATCCATCATGCCCAGCAATGTCAGTGCCAGAGTGTGGCCTGTGGAGCGCGCTTGCTCCCTTCCCCCAAGTCTCCCCTCAGACCCCCTCCCCCATGAAAAACACAAATTTGCATCTTGGGGACAGGAGCTGTGCCAGGTGATTCTGTGTATAAAACACCACAGTGCAGCACATGAAGCACAAATATTGTTTTTGGTTGCAAAACAGGGCATGTGACGTAGCTGAAAATACAGAATCATTTGTGTACACGCTTCATATAGGGAGGGTAGACATAATTTAAAAGCCTGCGTGTCAAATATCCTGGTGCGTTCTGCCTTTAAATCATTTTTTTCTCCCTGCCCTACAGCCTCTTATTTATACCCTGTTCTCTCCATATCTGTCAACCCTCCCTCCCTTTGTTCCGTGGTCTCCTGGGTGATGGAGTTATTGTTTGTGTGTAGGGCTGTGTGGACAAAAGGGAGCCTCTTTCTAGGTGAGAGATGGCCCTGTGGTTAATGGTTGGAGGCTGCTGTTTACAAGGCCTGTCACTGGGGCAGTTTTGTCCCTGTGGCAGTTTTGCTCCAGAAATGCCCATTTTCTGGGTGGGGTCTCCACCTGGGCACCATCTGTCTGTACCTTTTACTTCCTTTCAAGGGCAGCAGGTTGGGAAAATGGTAAAGTGCCAGAGGAGAGTGATAGGCAGGAAAGAGTATCAGCTTTGGGGTTAGACAGACCTAGATCCAATGCCTTTCTCTTTCTCCGCCAGGTCGGGCATCTTGGCAAATTAGTCTCCCCATTTCTGAGAAGAATGTCCATAAAAACTACCTCATTGGGTTACTAGGAGGACGGAGTGTAATAATGCCTTAACATGCCTGGTCCACAGTGTTTATTAAATGACAGCTAGTACAAGGATTGAGTGAATCATAGCTGATTCCCAGTTGGAAGTGCCTTGAAGACGTCATGTGGTTCAGCCCAACAAAGAATTCTAATTCCCCTGCTTCTCCCAGTGGACAAGCAGCTCAGACTCCAGCTGATCATCAGTGACTACACTGACCCTTGGTGAGAGACTTGGGTTATAAGCTCTCAGGCTCCTGGACCGATGGTCTTTCTTCTGGGCCCATTAGGGTATCTATTGCCTTCCTTGAAGTTATCTCTTGGCTTTACAGGGGACAGCTGTCCCTCCTTATATAACTGAACAAGGCTGGCTGGCAGGAACCTTTGGCTGACTGCAGGATTTTGATGGTGATCAAGGCCTGGAATTTGCCTAGAGGCCTGGCGAAGCTGAAGGCTGTGCCTGGGAGCCTGGGAGGATGCTTTTCTGGATTTCCCTGTGACAGCTCTATCATCTTCCATGTTCCCTCTGCTCTGAAGCCATTAAGCAAGAGCTACATCTAAGGTCCAATCGAGGCTAAGATGGTAAACAGGAAATAAGTGGGATGCCTTATCTGAAGGTGATTTTCTAATTCTAGGCTTTAAACCACAGCCCCTGAAGATGGTTGGTGCCACAAGGCCTCAAGTATTACGAAAAATGCTATGTTTTACATTTAAAGAACTCCCCCACCCTACCCACCTCTAAGAATCCATACCGTTTTGTCTTAGAGAAACCACTCCCCCTGAAGTAAAGCTGGGGCCTTTCTGGTCTGGTGTTCCCAGGAAATGAAGAGCTGAGCACACAGCCCTCGACGCCAGCTGAGGTGGCCATGTTGTATGGGCCAGTTGGGCGTGCTTTTTCAGGAGCCTGTGAAGAGGAATAAGGGGTTGGGCCAGGATCGCTCTGGGTCAGAGATGGCTGAGAAGACTGGTAGACAAAGTACATTTGAAGTAAACAGACAGGCCAATGCATTCTGGAGACCCTGACTGTGAGGGATGGGGATGGATGCATTGGTGGCCAAGAAGAGGGAAACGGATGAGGAAGGGCTCTTGGGAGATTCTACCAGGGAGGCTCTCTATGAATCTCTCCTGCTTCTATCCCCACTGAAGGGTCCATTGGGACACCAAACCATGAAGAGGTGGGAAGGATTCCTCCAAAAGTAGGACATGGCATGCACGACAGCTGACTTAGAATCCAGGGTCAGTGACAAAAGACTCACATCTAGAATACTGGTCAAGGACACGAGCCAGACTTACTAGCTTTCAGTCCTGGCTTTGTCACTTAGCTGTGTCACTTCAAGCAAGTCATATGACCTCTTGGGACCTCAGTTTCCTCATCAGAAAAATAGGGATAATAATATATACCTTTAGGGTTGTTTTGAGAATAAGTGAGACAATCCATGTAAAGCACTTTGTACAGTTCATAATACTCCAGAGCTGTTAATTCTTTTTGTTGTTACGGCCTGACTATCTCTATTTAGCCACAGGTTAAAGATGACAGTGGATCATAGGAAGCCCCAATTCTACCCCAAAATGTGAAAACCTTTTCACTCAACCAGAGGGAAGTGGTCTGCAGAAAACTAACCATCATGGCCTCCAGGGCCCAGTCCAGCTCCCTGGAAAGAATCTCTGTTTTCCCAGCCTGCCAACAATTTCCTTCCTTGGGGTGGTCCTGGGCATAGCATTGGGCTGTTTGAAAATTAGGGCACAAGGAGCACAAGTTGCACCCAGGGAAGAAAATGGTTCTTCTGTCAGAGAGGTGTGACCTGGAAGGGGAGCTCACATGGGATCCTGGAGCAGAGAAAAATGTGCGAGCAACTCTCCCAGACCTACCGTCTCGGCATGCCTGTCAGCAGTGCTTGGCAGCCAGGATCCCAGCCCAACTAACACAACCTTGGGACCCGACGCAGGTACATAGGTGCTCATCTGGGTGATGGAGGCTTGAGGAATGGCTGCCAACCTCATGGGGCCACAGATGGGCCCTTTCAGCAGCCAGGTTTTTTGTTCTCCAGCCAGATGGGGTGGTGAGGGTGTGGAATGAAGAACACCTCTACCTCTCAGCAGAGGAAATGCAGGGAGACACTCTCCCTTCACTCCGCTCCCCTGCCCTTTGATGTTAAATGAAAGTATTTTTTCTTTCTGTGCTCTCCTCTTCCTTACAAGCAAGCATCATCTTTAGGCTGTAAAAACAGTGCCAGGTAGACTCTTCACATCTTGGTGGCGATGAAAAGATGATGGCATATATTATGAACGACGTAACCTTGAGACACTTCTGCCGCAAAGCCTCCAGGTGTTCTGGATGAACAGTCACGTACAGCCTTTTAAGTGGAGACCTGAGCTCATAAGAAAGCAAAGGAAACCTCCAGGGGCCAAATGAAGAGGGTAGTGCAAGCCAGAGCATCAGGCACGTATCTGAAGTGGTGGCATCCAGGTTGGGGTGGAGTACGTATACAGTTTGGTTTTCATAATCGGGGCACTTGGGTTTGAAAGTTCATGCAAAACGTTTGTGTGATTTCTGGTTTGGGGATATTATGCATAGTGCTTCTTTGAACGTTTTATGCTTTTGTGAGATGCCTGTTCAAGTTATTTTGTTCATTTTTATGTTGTTTTTTTCCCTTAGTTGTATAGCTTTTTTATATACCCAAAATACAAACCTTTGTTAGGTAAATGTATTGCAAATATCTTTTCCTGTTCTACAGCTTGCCTGTGCACTCTCTTAGTGGTGTTTTTTTTTTTGATGAACAGATGTGCTTGATTTTAATAAAACCAATTATCAGATTTTTCTTATAGTCATTGCTTTATGTGACCTATTTAAGAAATGTTTGTTTACTCCAAAGTGACAAAGATATTTTCCTGATTTCTTTTAGACGTTTTCTTGTTTTTCTTTCACATTTAGATCTACGATACATCTGGAATTGATTTTTTGTTCATTTAAATTACATATACAGAGGGTGCCAAAAAATGTATACATATTTTAAGAAAGGAAAAAACTGTAATAAAATTATAATACTCAATATATCCTGATAGCAAAAGATGAATACAAGTCACATTTGACTTTTGCAATTACAAGAGGTGCTCAAAGTAGTTACCATCAGTGTAATTTTAATACAGTTTTTTCCTTTCTTAAAATGTGTATACATTTTTTTGGCACCCTCTGTATATATGTTGATATTAACTTTTCCCATCTAGATATCCAATTGATCCAATGATACTTAATTCAAAAGAACATTCATCCTCCATTGTACTGCATTGTCACCTTTGCCATAAATCAAGTTACTATATATGCATTGGCCAATTTCTAGATTCTCTATTCTGCCCCACTAATCTACTTCTTTACCTTTGTGTCATTTCACACTGCATATAATTACCTGGCTTTAAAAGAGCCTTGATATCAGGTAGAGAAAGTCCTCCAACTTCTTCAAGTTTGTCTTGGTTCTTCTTGGCCCTTTGCATTTCCATACGCAGTTTAGAATCAGCTTGTCAATTTCCTTGCACTCTCATGAAGTCTGCTGAGATTTTAATTTTGAGTACATTGAAACTCTAGATACGTCAAATTGTACAGAGTTTATATATTTACAATTTAGAATCTTCCAATATGTGAACATGATAGAACTCTTGCTCAACTTCCATTACATTAATACCTAGATAGTTGATGATTTTTGGTGTTACTGTGAATTCCTCATGTAAGTTCAAGGTTGAAGTGTACGTTATCTATTTGGTCTGGAAATTCCCAAGAATGTGTGTAGTTAGGGTAACTATAGTTTGAACGTGTGGGTATAAAATGTATTTCTTACTGTGGGTTTTGGACAAAATAAGCCTGAGAAACACTGGTTTCCACGATCCCTTTGGTCTGAAATAATGAGCTTTCTGCCCCTCTCCCACTAATTTTCAAAGACCTACTTAAGACCTACCACCTTCAAGAAGTCTTCATGTGTGATTCTCATTGTTATGGGCTGCCGGTTCTGACTAGGATCAAACCTGTCTTCACTGAAGTGTAATTTCATAAAGCAGTTCCGAGGACATTGAGTAAACCTCTGGCCTTGGGTTCCAGGTTTCCTAGCTAAGTTTCTGCCTTATTTCTGTAACCCAGTCCCCATTGTGTGCTTTGACTCTAGTAATAGGATTCACAGAAGGTTCAGCATGGGCAGTTCTCAGGTGGGTGGTTCTCAGGGTGCTGGTGTATCCACCAAAGAGTGAGTACTTAGGTAGCTCCTTCCTGCTGTCCCATGGTGGCCATGTTAAGGGTGGTCCTTGTCTTGCCCACCTAGAAGGAACCCTGGGACATCCATCCATTCCTTGTTTTATCATTCGGTACATACACCAGTCGTTCTCGTTATTTGCAAATACGGAGTTAGTGAAGACTGAATCATTGCCTCAGGGAAAAAACAGGGTTAGGTTTCTTCGAGCTTCTAGTCACAGTGTTTTTGTCAACCCAACATATAACCTTATTTACTTTTGTTTCTGTTTAAAGATATCATATTTAGTATATGGTGTTGATTCAATGCCATTGAACTCATGTCTGACAGAATAATACATGCCTGAAGGAAACTCCTCTAATACACGTATTTGCTCCATAAGGCTAAGCATACAGCATAAAGGCAGGCATAGTCTTCGCCCTGATAGAGCCTAGAGACCAGTGTGGGGGACAAAACACAAGTCAGCAGCAAACAAGTATTTCTATCATTTGAACTGTGGAAAGTGCCACAAGGGAAAGTGTAGGGCTCAGTGATGAGACTGAGAGGGAAGTGGGTGGTTGGGAAAGATCTCTCTGAAACCGGAAGTGTGAGGAGGCTCCAGTCACATGATGCGAACAATATGGAGAATGTTCCAGGCCATGGGAACAGGGCATGCAAAGGCCCTGAGATGGAAAAAAGCTTGGAGCCTCAAGTATCAATTTTCAATTGGTCAGCAAGTGCTTTTGGCCCCACCTTCCTAATAGATCCAGAATTGATCACTTCTCACTGCCTCCCTGTAGCACCTATCCTCAAAGGAACCCAAAGAGGCCAGGGTGGCAGCAGGCAGCACAGAAGAGAAGGAGGAAGGTGGCCTGAGGTGTTGCCAGGGGCCAGAGCATGCAGGACTCTTACGTCCTGAAAGAGTCTGGCTGTGCTTGAAATGCTATGGGAAGACGTGTGTATGTAGATTTTAAATAAGGAAGTGATGAGATGTGATTTATGTTCTAAGACCAGGTACTCCTAAGGAAAGGATGCATCAGCAAGGAGTAAGAGCTGAAGTGAGTTCTCCTCTGGTTGTTCGGGCAACCCTGAGCCTGGGGTGCTTGCTGGTCATGGAGATGGAAAGAAATAAGTTGATTTGGGAAGTATTTAGGAGATAGAATAACAGGATCTGCTGATGGCTGAGAGGTAGCTGGTGAGTGAGAGGCTCTGGAGTCCTCTGAGCTCTGCCTTTTTTTGTGTGAAATAAACATTTCTTAAATTAGTTTCAGCTGTACAACACAGTGCAATAGTTATATTTTTTATCCCTCAAAGTGACAATCCCCCACCCCCAATCCGCCACCCCACTCCCCCCTCTCCATATCATACATATCTATTACAAGTTCATTCACTCCACTCACACTGTACTCCATGTCCCATGACTATATACATATATATTCAAGTATAGTTCACATACAGTATTATACAGCATCAGCTTCAGGTGTACAGTGCAGTGATCAAGCCTCTACCCCATCCATAAAGTGGTCTCCCTACCAAGACATGTGACCATCAGATACCCTACAAAATATTTACAACATTATTAATTATATTCCCCAAACTGTTTTTCATATCCGTATGGCAATATTATAGTTCCCTATTTATGCCGTCTAATCCCTCCCCTTCTCCCTCATCTCCACCCTCTCAGCTAGCAGCCATCAGTTGTTCCTCTATATCTCTGAGACTATTCCTGTTTACTTTGCTTGTTCATTCAGTTTTTTAGATTCCACATATAAGTGAGATCATATGGTATTTGTCTTTCACCGACTGAATTATTTCACTTAACATAATAGCATCTAGGTCCATCCATATCATTGCAAATGATACGATTTCCTTCTTTATAGCGGAGTAATACTCCATTGTATAAATGTACCACAGTTTCTTAATCCAGTCGTCTACTGATGGACATTTCGGTTTGTTTCCAAGTCTTGGCTATTGTAAGTAGTGCTGCAATAAGCATAGGTGTGCATATATTTTTTCAAATTAGTGTCTTGGGTTTTTCTGGATAAATACCCAAGAGTGGAATTGTTGGGTCATACGATAATTCCATTTCCAGTTTTTTGAGATACCTCCATACTGATTTCCATAATGGCTGCACCAACCTGCAGTCCCACCAACAGTGCAGCAGGGTTCCCTTTCCTCCACAACCTCGCCAGCACTTGTCGTTTGTTGATTTGTTGATGATGGCCATTCTGACCAGAATGAGGTGGTATCTTATTGTGGTTTTTATTTGCATTTCGCTAATGATTAGTGATGTTGAACATTTTTTCATATGCCTGTTGGCCATCTGTATGTCCTCTTTAGAGAAATGCTTCTTCATATCCTCTGCCCATATTTTAATTGGGTTGTTCATTTTTTGCTGTTGAGTTGAATGAGTGATTTATAAATTTTGGATATTAACCCCTTTTCAGATATCTCGTTGGCAAATATCTTCTGTGAGCTCTGCCTCTTGGGCTCAGCTTCTCCTGTCGTTTGCCCGAGCCCCAACCTGTCTCGTTTCCTCATCCTCATTCGTCTAGGCCTGGCTCTCATGATTCCCTACAATCGGAGCCCATTTTCTGAGCCCAAGTTTGAACTCCTTTCCTATTTATTGTCCTTGCCTTTTTCCTGCTCTTGTCACATGTTGTCCGGCACTAGAAGCTTCTGTGTGTGATTGATCTCTCCAGGTGGACAAAGTTCCTGGAGGGTCCTTTTCTTCTGTGTCCTACATCGCCCCTGATGACGCCCCTGATGACGCCCTGGACTCCACCCCTGACCCCAAATGCGTATCTCCAACTGACCACTCAGTGCCTCTGTTGGAACATCTAACGGGCATCTTGTCCAAGACTGAGCTCCAACATGCTCCCCCCACTGTTCCTCCCCACAGTCTTCTTGGCTGATGACAACTTTATTCTCATTATTCCAGTCAGAAAGCTTGGAGTCACCCTTGATTCCTCTCTCACACCCCATATTCAGCCTGTCAGCAGGTCCTTTGGGCTCTACCTTCCAAATGCACCTGGAATCTGACCACTTCTCATCATTTCCTGTCCCACCCTGCTTCAGGCCATCCCCATCTGTCACTTTGACAATTGCAATAGCCTCAGATGGAGTCTTTCGGATCCTTTGCCTCTCTGAGGTCACCTCGTGCTGCTCTGCCCGCCCTAACTCGACTCCCACTCCCACGCTGCCAATTCCTTTGCTCCTCCTTAGACACACCGGGCATGCTCCCACTCCGGGCCTCTACTGCTGTTCCCTCTGCCAGGAAGCCTCTCTTTATAGCGACTTATCTGCTTAGCTCATTCCTTGTCTCCTTGAATCCTCACTCAAATTCCCCTTCTTTGTGAGGTCTTCCCTGATCATCCTAATTAAAATTGCAAATAACTCCCCTTCCTTGACCCCTCCCCCATCTTTCTGATCCATTTTTCTCCATAGCATTGAGGACCCTCTGCTATTCTATATGTTTTTTTT
>NW_017732045.1:413987-418337 GCF_001890085.2 Hipposideros armiger | reverse complement strand
GGACCTTTCCAACTTATATTTCCCAGAGTCTGTTACATGGTGTGTTTGCCTAGCATGATAAAGGTGCCAAGAGTAGAAATGAAAATCCCGTAATATTAAGCTTTGACATGCTGTCATCTTCTGGCTAGGGGTCTTTGGCTTTTGTTTTTCTCTTTCAACCCAGGGCATGAAATGTAGGTGTGGTCTCTCAGATAACACTATGGCATGTCTAAGCAGCGTGCATTTAACCAGGAGTGTATTTATACATAACATAGATTATTAAAACTAGGTGAGGTCAACATGTCTATATCAAGGGGAGCAGGGCATAGTGAAGTTTTCATATGTAAAAATGGCTTGACTAGCTCAGGGACAGATGTACTTTCACGATAAATGCTTTTCTCAGAAGACGATAAAGGAACAGATACTTGTAGTTCTTCCATTGAGAAGTTTAAGAAAGTAAAAGAAGTTTTCCTCACCTGTTCAAATAACAATGACCCATCAGATTCCAGAACGAGTAGCATTTGAGCCATTTCTTCATCTCTCTGGGCCTAGGATTCCTCATTAAGTTACATGAGGTATTACCATTCTAGGGTTTTCAGAGGAGCTAAAAACGAAAGAAAAAACCAACATGTGCCAGGTGAACAAACAAGAATGGGCTTTGGCACAAAGGTGACCAACACCTATTAATGATGGGCTCGCCTTCAAGTCTCCTTTAGGAAAGGCATACTCTGACCTTCAAGGCCTTTAGAATCGGAGCCCTGGATTGTGTGTCTCCTACTCACATTCTGTCATTGAGCAGGACTCACAAGGGACAGGACTTTTGTTTGCTTCCAAACCTTTCTATAAGTCCACTGCTTTCGATGAGCATGGAGGTGCAACGAGGTTATCACTTCATTTTGCAATATGAAGACCCCGGTGGGGCCAGAGAAAACAGAGGCCCAAAACTGAGCTTATTGACATCTTTTTAAAATTACTGGTCCTAGCCGAGCTTTCATTTGGTGCTTCTCTATTTTTCATTGGGTAGTTTGAGGAATGAATAGAATTCAATGATACATTTCCTTTCTCACACTTCTCTCTCCTTCTGCTAATATGAGTAACACACACACACACACACACACACACACACACACACACATACACGCGCGCGCACACACACGCGCGCGCGCACACACGTTTACCTAATTTGTCTGTTTCCCAGTGATTACACCCTGAACTCCTGCAGTCTCAGAAGCAGCATGGTGTAAGAGAAAGAATGTGAAGCTGAGACTCAAAAGGCCAGGGTCTGAATTCCCGCGCCACTTACCTGCTGAGTGGCTTGAGGCAAGTTGGAGCAACTCTCTCTGTTGACTCATTTCATTAGTTTCCTATTGCTGCTGTCACATATTATTACAAACTTGTTGGCTTAAAAGAACACTCATTTATTCTCCTAGATAAAAGGCCCTGGAGTAACATTGTTTTGCTATAACGTTGATGAGAAAAAAAATTGATTCCCGGTCAGGGCCATGGCCTGTGTGGCGTCTGCACCTTCTCCCCATGGCTGCATGGGTTTTCTCTGGGGACTCGGGCTTCCGCCCATATCCCACTCCAGGTGAAGTGGCATGTCTCCATTGTTCCAGTCTGAGTGAGTGTGGGTGTGTGTGAGCGCCCCTGTGATGGAAAGGCGTCCTATCCAGGATGGGTCCTGCCTGGCACCCTGAGCTGCTGGGAGAGCCTGTGGTCACCCATGACCCTAAACTGGAATAAGCGGGTTGGGAAATCATTATCTTACTTTTAAAAATTAATCTTCCTTAAATGTATGTATAGCTCACATTTATTTCAATGTTTAATATTAGAAGTGTTTTGGATCTTTATTTAGAAGTTTGGTGATGTTTTTGTGACCAGAAATATGCCGTAGAAGCTTAACTCTCGTTTATATCAACTGGCCTATGGTAACACTGGTTTTGTTATAGGTCGTTTTGCTTAAAGTCACAGTTTCCAGGAACCTATTAAGAATCTTAATGCGTCTGGGGCCACAGCAGCAAACATCTTCCTTTTCCTTGAANTGCTGGAAGGTCCTGCTTGATTCCCAGGTGAGCAGAAGGGGTGGGGTACCAGGACTGGTCAGGCCCAGGCCATGTCACCACCTTCTGAGGGGGCAAAGCACTCTGACCCAGACCCCCAAACTACACTGTCTTGGGGGAGAAGCAGCTCCCCAAACGTACAGGGAAGGATAACAACTATCACCATAATCTAGGCTTCTTTTTCCATGCTTGTTAACAGGAGATATTTTCTCTCTGAGGCTGACACAATGCACAGCTTTATAAAGCATGTTTTATAAAGTCCTTTCTCTTAGCTGTTTCCATATTCCAGGTGTTTTGTGCACCGGTGAAAAAAGACTTGAGGGTAGAAAAAGCCCCCGATCTGAAGAGCACCTTATTTCTTTGTTTGGGATCAGTTGATAAGATGTGGGCTCTGGAGTCAGACAAACCTAGATTTAAATCCCGTCTCTTCTGTGGTGTATATGGACCTGGGAACATTACTTATGTTCTGTTGGCCTCACTTTACCTCACCTGTAAAATAGGGATAAAATTAACCCCTCTTAGTTTTAGGGTAAGAATTAGATAAAATAACACATATTATGAAATAGTACAGGGTACCAGGAGATGTTCTTTTTTTCAGTTTTAAGATCAGGTATTTTTAAAAATATTGTTTTTTATTTTTCAATTACAGTTGACAGTCAATATTATATTAGTTTGGGGTATACAGCATGGTGATTAGACATTCATATAACTTACAACGTGATTTCCCAATAAGTGTGGTACCTTCCTGATACCATACATAATTATTACAATATTATTGACTATATTCCCAATTCAGCAGATGTTCTTTAATTACCTTTCCCTTGAAGTAACAACCGGGTAATTCTTTACCCTTTGAGGAGCCTTGGAAAAGCAAACTGTGACAGCCTACAGTGACATTCTACATACCCTTCTTAAAATAAGCGCCACATTCATTATTCAGAAATAGTACACTCAAGTCTCCCCCCCCCCCACTGGACTGCAGGTTCCTTGAGACCCAGGGCCATGTGTTATACATCTTTATGTCCCCAGTGTCGGACTCAATGCCTGGAACAGAATAGGAGTTTAATCAACATGGAGCTGCTGAACTACTGAACTACCAGGCAGAGCTTTTGAGGGTGACGGATCCATGTGCCTTCAGAAACCACGCTACGGGTTACACGCACGTGAAGCAAATGCTTGCCTATTTTCTGTACTTGTTTAACCTGGAGTACATTTTTACCTGGACCTCAAAGGAAATGTTTAAGTGAACATGTCATCTCACTGGTTAGAGGCAGCATAGAGAAGAAGTGGACTTATACTGCCTGGGTTTGAATCTTTACCCCACCACCTACTTGCCTCTGGGATCTTGGGAAAATTTCTTGATATGTTTGTGCCTCAGTTTCTTCATCTTTAAAATGGGCCGGCGGTGATACCAGCCACATAGGGCTATTGGGAGAATTAAATAAGATAATGTGTATAAAACACTCATTACATAGTAGGTGCCTCACATTACACATGTTCTGAATAAAAGCTACTGCCCCAATGTGTCAGAATATGACTTAGGCTGTGGCAAGGGGCCTGACCTGGGGTCACAGGGCTTGCTTGGCAGTCACTGTATTTGTAGAAGTACAAACTTAGTTGCTGTAAAAAAGAGAGTCCAAAGTACAATGACTTACCAAGATAGAAGTTGATCTCTCCCATGTAACTGTCCAGAGGTCACCTTTACAGGCCTGTCAGGTCAGCTCTGTATCCTCAATATATGTTTTCCATCTCTGTGCCTGAGGAGAGTGTCCAATTCTTGTCATCTCCTTTCAGCAGTGGAAAGGGGGCAAGGGACTGTGGGTGGGCAGGAGATTATACTTCCAGTTCTTTGAGGGCACAATCAAGATGTGACCCCCCCATCACTTGGCTAACATTACCTAGTCTACGTGACTGCACCTCCCGCAAGGCAGGCTGGGAAATGTAGCCTTTAGCCAGATGGCCATGTTGCCTGCTAACATGTTATTAATACACTATGAAAGGACTGAAGGACAGACATTGGGGAAAAACCACCCGTCTCCCACACCCACTGAGGGCCTCATAAAAAAAGGCAAGAGTGATAGTTACTTCTCAAAAGGGCTCTTTGCTGGATTCTTGCAGCAGCAATGCATTTACAAAGCCAAACTCCCCCACGAACCAGAGGGAATTTAGGAAATGATTCAGGCTCCCTGGCTGACTCTGACATTGAGCACCCTGGAGAGAAAAGTAGCCATACACCCATGTGGGGTTTGGGGCTTAGTTTATAATAATAATAATGACTTTGGCCCAGAAAACTTCCTGAGGGTTGATGAAT
>NW_017732045.1:406548-409367 GCF_001890085.2 Hipposideros armiger | reverse complement strand
TACTCTGAGTCCTCATTTTGCCAAGTCATTTTTAGGGTTCCCATGTTTCCCCTGGGGTTATGTATGCATTCCAGGGGGCTTTAAAGTGCCAGGACATGTGTGGGGTCCATTCGGTTCTTGCTGACGTTCTTGGTCATTGGTCCACACAGTTGGCCAAGGATCTCCCCTCCGGAAGCTCTGTGCAGTCCCTCAGTTCTGTTTCCTGTCCACACATAAGTGCACGGGATCCTGTTACTGCTTCCGCCCACAGTGGGGCCAAGGCCCCTTTACCTGGCAGTATTTCCTCCTCTAGGATCTGGGCCCTTCTTGTTGGGTGCTACCTGGGCAAAGAGGCCCAGGATACCCCTGCTATCAGATTCCACAATGGGGGGGTGCGGGGGGAGTTGTCCGGCAGTTGGCCTGGGGTGGGGGTGTAGGGCTCTTTTCATTAGGATCCACCAGCATCTAAGGCCCATTGCTTTCGTTTTGTCCTCTTTCTCCTCTCATTCCGGGGCAATTTTACTTAGACTGGGATATTTGTTAACTGGGTGTTCTCCCAAATCTATCATTTAGGGAGGATTTTGGTTCTTTCCATGTCCTTTGGAATCTCAATAACTGGAAGATATTCTGTGATCATTTTCCTTGGCTGAGGGAGTGGGCATCAAATGCCTCAGCTGCTGCCTCCAAAGGTTGGAGGAAAGAAGAGAGGGCCAAGTGTACAAGGCAATTGTGGGCAAGACCATTGATTCTCATTTCATTAATACTATCATGCCATCTGATACATACGCATGTGGATAATTAAAGTTCTAGA
This sequence comes from Hipposideros armiger, assembly GCF_001890085.2. Lineage (NCBI taxonomy): Eukaryota > Metazoa > Chordata > Mammalia > Chiroptera > Hipposideridae > Hipposideros > Hipposideros armiger. The sequence goes on along the minus strand of NW_017732045.1, from coordinate 408,577 downwards.
AGGCCTAACACCTACTTATAAATGATGATCTCTTGTTGATAGATTTTGGATGGTTTTTATTTTTCACTTTATAATTATCTATATTTTAAAATTATACACACTTTTGTTAGAAGATCTCATTCATGCTAGTGTCTTTAAATACCGTATTTAATGTGCTAATACCATTGACCATTGAACAACATGGGGTTGAACAGCTTGGGTCTACTTATCTGTAGTTTTTTTTTCAATAAATACAGTAAGTGTATTTTCTCTTCCTTATGAATTTTTTTTTTAAAGATTTTTATTGGGGAATTTGGGGAAGGGGAACAGACAAGTTGCTGTCCTTTTGTTCTTCAGTCTAGTTGTGGAGGACGTTGCTTCACTGGCCCAAGTTGGCACCNCCTCATGCTCAGAGGGCCCTGTGCTTGGTTTCATGATCTGCTATCACAATCTTGAAATCCTTAATGATTTCTGAAACAAGCTTCTCCCCGCCCCCATTTTCACTTTATATCAGGCCCCCGCAAATTACGTGGCCCATCCTGAGTGCCAGGCACATAGCTGAATGTTGACTGTGGAGGCTTGCAAAGCAGATGTGTTATAAATGGTTGCTGATTGATCAACTGACTGAAGGGAGAGCTAATCATTCATTCACTTATTCATTCATTCCCTGTGTCATTCCACAAATATTTATCTGAAGAGACTGGGATTAAAATTTTTGCACCCTGATCATGAGCCCCATGTATCGTGCTCACACCCCATAGATGTGAGGTCTTTTAAGAATCACAGCATCCTGTGTTGTAAGTATGATAGTCCCCATTTTCCGATGAGGAGACTGAAGAGTTACGTAATTGCCTGAGGTCATATGGCTGGTGAAAGCCTCAGGAGGCCGTGCCATGCTGCCACCCAGGCTGTATTACAGCGCAGCTCCTGTATCCTCAGCCGCCTCCTTCAGAATTGCTCCCCATCTCCGGGCTGCCCTTCCCAAACTTAGCCTCTGCCCACCTTTGCTCACCTCACCCTTTTGTCTTTGAGGATTGGAAAGGATCTTCTCTCTGTCATTTACGTTTTATTGTGGATTAATCTATGTGTCACCTCTCCCAGGTGCAGGTGCATTTTTGAGTCATCTATATAACTGAGGAATAACAGGCAGTGTGCTCCACAGAGAAGGACTTCAAAAAGCAAGTGTGGAGGCCCTGGGATGAAGCAGGGACCCCAGAGCCCTGAAGTCACCCATCTCGCTGCCCCCAAATCTGTGTACATATCAGGCCAGGCCCCAGATATAAAATGGGAAAATAGTCCCACTTTAGGGCATAGATTCTAGAAAGCTGTGAAATGCTAGGGAAATCATTTGAGTAATTAACCTTTTACAAGAAAGAAGAGAAAATGAAAGTGGCTAATCATAGGATGAATTTTGTTAGACAAAAATGGCAGTGCAGGTGGAAACACAAATGAGAAAACTCTTAAGGATGCACAGCTGGCATCTCATGGAGGTGGGGCTGGTGGTTAAGTCAGAAAATACTATCTGCATCCTCTGGCACTTATCAGCTAAAAATGGGGACCAGCCCTTAGTTGCAAAATACACAGAAAAACCAATGCTTTAGGAGCCAGATGAAAAGATTGCAGTACAAAATATTTGACCTTGGCATTTGTCTTTGTGGTTTTGCTTGAAGACGGGGTGTGCCTGAAATTCTCAGAATTTATAAAACTCTAAGTATTGAAATGATAAGAAATACATATAAGAATATAACATATATAATATGATAATGAATAATACTCAGTATATATACAACATATATCTTATACATAAAATAAAGGCAATAATAAATACATATATAACATAAAGTAAGAATATAACATATGAAATAAGAAATATAAGTATTGCAATTATATTGTAAACTTACTTTTTATACTCAGACCTACCTTCCCCACTATATTAGGATGATTTCATTGGCAAGGAGAAGAAACTGAACCCAGCCCAGCTTAGGACAAAGGGGGTTTTATTTGTTTGTTTATTTTTTGTTTGTCAGTAAGAGATGGGGGGGGGAGAGCG
>NW_017732045.1:400932-402588 GCF_001890085.2 Hipposideros armiger | reverse complement strand
CTCTCCTGAGGAACACCGTGGGCCCCCCCAAAATCCAGTCACGAGATGAGAAATTGCCACTGGGCTCCTGTGTATTCATATCATAGGAGCATAATGCATTCATCATTTGTTTAATTGCCTGAGTCCAGCTGATACTTTTTCGGTCACTGTCAGTGAATAATTTGAGGCCATGGCCACATGCCCCTTCTGTGTGGCTGGCTCGCCTTGCCTTTCCAGGTGCTTCCTTTCTTTGACTCTCCGAGTAACTCAGGGGGTGGATGACATGTCACATCAGAGGTTTTACTCCCCTCTCCACAGGAACCAGGCCCAGAGAGCTTGAATGAGTTCTCAGAGCCACACAGCACTCGTGGCCAGCCTGAGTCCAGGGCTCTGTTCATGACACTAAGAAGCAGGAACTTGCCTGCTCCGGACCCTCTCTCTTATGACCTTCCTTTGTCACATTCCTCAGAACCATCCTGGTGAGGTACAGGGTAACCAGCCACTCCAGTTTGCACAGGACCGAGGGGTGTCCTGGGCTGTGGGATTTTCAGTTCCAAAATTGGGTACGTCCTGGCAAGCTGGGACGCGTTGGTCACCGCAGATGTGTCCTCCCGTCTGCGGGACCCAGTCACCTGTCCAGAGGGGCTTGCGGGGAGAGTGATCGTGTCTGGCCTGCGTTCTCCAGCAGCTACACAGCCCTTGTGTCCTGTCAAGGTCCGACTGGGAAAACAGAAGGCCTTCTAAGTATTTAAGACAGAAGGAATATAATGCAAGGAATTGACAGGAAAACTTAGAAGCCAAGCAGGGGACAAACAACCCAGAGATTAACAACAACTGACGCCATGACCACCCATTGGCTGCAGGGATTAAGGGAGGAGGTAGAGCTACTGGACCCAGAGCTGGCATCGCTCATGGAAACCGAAGCCATGGAAGACAGCCACTAGCGGAGGCACTGCTGCCGGGGGCAGCGGGCAGGAAATGCTCGGACTTCTTCCTACCTCTAGCCCTCTGGTCTGCCCCTAGGAGTTTCTCCTCTCTTTTGGGAGCTCCAGGGGGTGGGGACTCTAAGCTAATGCCTAGCTCATTGGCCAGGCAGGAAGAGCTTCCTAATGCCTGGGTTTCCTGTCCTGGGGAGATCCAGGACTTCTTCACACATCAGCTTCAGTGACAATCAGCTCCTTTGATCAAAGAAGCTCAGAATCATCAAATATTTAAGCTGAACGGCACCGCCAAGATCATCTGCTCAGATGGGGAACAGAAGCCTGGAATGCTGAGAGGGATGGTGGCGCTCAGGCTCAGGCGAGTTCCCCAGAGGCTGCCTCTGCTCTCAGGACCGCCGGTGCCGGAGTCCATGGTCTCACGCACAGGCACTGATGGAGCCGGCCCCAGCCTTTCACTAGTGACAGTGAGGCCATCAGCCCGAGACTCTGCCTCCAGGAGGCTCTAATCGCAAATGCTTATTGCAAGAGAAAGAAACCTTTCTCAGGAAAACACATTATGGCTAGATGTTCTGATTCCACATTTATCCAGAACAATGACAGGAGGGGAACACTGAAATGTTCAATGCTTTCATTTCAGGGATAGTGGAATTTAGGTAAATTAAAAAAAAATTTTTTTTTCTATTTTGTTCTCCAATCATATTGTGTTGTTTTAATAAACAGTATGTATCATATATAT
>NW_017732045.1:397446-398522 GCF_001890085.2 Hipposideros armiger | reverse complement strand
CTTCTCACTCCTGTCCAAAAAAATTTTTAAGTGCTCTTTTCTGTGTCTTTGTCATTTCAGTAAAAGGTACCCCAAGTCTCTCAAGTTAGATTTTTTGGAGTAATCCTTGATCTCCCTGCCCCCAAACTTCTTACCCAATCCATTTGTAGCTGAGTCACGTTTCCCTGCAGAGTGTATGTACCCACTCAAGTCCACAGGCACTGCCACCACCCTGCTCCCAGCCAATGTCATTGCCCACTTGATGGCCTCACAGATTTTTTTCCCCACTCTGGGTGTAGTTTTCTTCGTCGATTACTAAGGAGATGAGGGGATTCCTAACCAATGTTGAATGAACAGATCCCTGAGGTTTCTCACCCTGGGGCACACTGGACAGCGTAATCAGAGAATCAGACGTGTTGCAAACCAGCGCCTAGAATTACAAATGTCCTTGTGACTACTCATTTCTGGCTTAAATTTGGAAACTCAGTTTGCTTTCTCTGAATCCTGATGGATAGAGCATGCCTCTCTTGATCAGTCACCACGTGGGCCTCCCTGGCTCAGCTCCAGCTGCCCTGGAGGAGAGCTGCTTGCCTGATCTCTTTGAGGTCTGCCTTAGGCTTCTCAAAGTCAGTTTCCTGTATATCATGGAGCCTAAGCCTGGAGGGTTCCAAACACACTTCTGATTTGATGAAAATCCAGTCACTTTTTCACATAAAGATATTCATCTTTCTTTAATTCTCATTTCTTCTTGCTCTTCTCACCTTCCACTAGGGGTTATTATTTTTTTTCCTTTTAGTTGATGATCTGCAGGTCAGGAATGCTCTTGGGTTTTTTCTTGTTTCCTGTTCTAAAATGTCTGTATTTCACCTTCAGTCTTTTTGTTTTGTTATCTTCTTTTTAAAAATATTTTTATTAAAAATATAGCTAACACACAATATTATATTAGTTTCAGGGGAATATCATAGTTATTCAACATTTATATACCTAAAGAAGTGATCATCATGATAAGTCCAGCAACCATCTGATACTGCACTGTGCTATCATAATATTATTGACTCTGTTCCCCATGCTGTACATTACATCCCCATGAATTATTT
>NW_017732045.1:395412-396496 GCF_001890085.2 Hipposideros armiger | reverse complement strand
GACTGTCTTTTTCTATCAATTTCATTCCTTTTTAAGGCTGAATAATATTCCATTGTATGTATAGACCACATTTTGTTCATCCGTTCATCCACAGATGGGCATTTGGGTTGCTTCCACCTTTTGGCTATTGTAAATAATGCTGCTATGAATATGAGTGTGCAAACATCTCTTTGAAACCCTGCTTTCAAATATTTTGGGTATCTACCCTGATGTAGAATTGCTGGATGATATGGTAATTCTTATAAAAAATTTTTGAGGAACCACTATGCTGTTTTTCATTGTTGCTGCACCATTTTTTATTCCCACCAACAGTGCACAAGGGTTCCCATTTCTTCACATGCTCTTCTGTCCAACACTTGTCATTTTCTGATTTTTTGATGGTAGCCATCCTAATGGGCATGAGGTGGTTTCTCATTGTGGCTTTGATTTGCAGGTGTTGGATTTTATTCTAAGGGCAGTGGGGAGCACTCAGCGGATTGGAGGTAGGATGGGGGTGGGTGGGGCAGGATGTGCTTGGACTCAAAAGGATCACATTGGCTACCTTGGGAAGAATAAATAGTAGGTGACCCAGAGACACATTGGAAGGAAGGTGTTGGTAGCTTGGACCAGAATCAGAGCTGAAGAGGTCGGGAGAAGTTGTCAAATCTAGGTGTATTTTAAAGGTAGAGTTGACAGGTTTAAAAAAAGGATTGGATGTGGAGTTTGAGAAAAAGAGAGGACTCAAGGATAAATATAGATTTTTGGCCTGATAGGGAACAGTGACTCCATTAATTGAGATGGGGACCAGAAGGGTGGGATAGGTTTCAAACAGGGAGGGAAATGAAAACTTGTACTTATAATATGCTACACTTGGAAAGCCACACATTAGACATTCAAGTGAACATAGGTATTTGAAGCTCAGAGAGAAACAGGCTGGGCTGGAGGTGGGTAGGTATTTGTGAGTCACCATGTATACTTAGCATTTTCAGCCCCGGGGACCCATAAGATTGCATAGGGCAGGTGTCAGCAAATTGTGGCCCATGGGCCACATCTAGCCTGCTGCCTATTTTAGTACTGTCCAGCCAGCTAGGAATAGTTTTTTACA
>NW_017732045.1:391615-392472 GCF_001890085.2 Hipposideros armiger | reverse complement strand
CAACCTCTCTGGGTCACTGTGAGGGTCAAGGGGAACATGTATCTGGGTGCCCTCTTTCACGTGGCAGCATTTTTTATCTCACAGTTGCCTTGGATGACCAAACCACTGACTGCCCTTCCTGGTAGGCTGTCCTTGTAAAAATGCCATCCCTTCTGGAAGTGGAGGCCTGGCCCAAAGCACCTTTGGAGCTGGGCACCTACCTCAGGAAGAGGTTGAGGAGGCAGTAATGTCTGACGAGAATCGTCTTGGACTGGGGAATGTGACAGGAGAATTTCTGGCGCCTGGGTGCATTCCATTTTGGGTATTTAGCTCTTCAGAAGCTATTACAGGAAACAATGTTTTCAAAAACAAAGTTGTCCCTGGCCCAGTGGCACCAGGTCATTCCACGCAAACAGTCCCCATCGGCTGAGGGAAGGCCCAAAATATGCAGGCGCATGAGTGGCCCCAGCTTAGCACATGAGGCTGCATAATTTTCGCGGGCCCTTGCCTAGGAGTTCTGGTAAGAGCCTGGCTGTCTGTTCAGGGACCAACCTCCAGGCCTGGGTTTCATCTTTTCCTCACCTGCGAGACCTGTGCTGGGCCCAGATTCCAAAGCCAAAGGGCACGTTGCTAGTGCCACTCAGATTCTCCAATGTGCTTGTACTTTGTTTTCATATAAATCCTGTTCCCATCTCCCAAGCTCTGCTGTAGGCCTGGCAGGGATTCCGCACAGTGTTTTATATGTGGAGATATTAATCTGGAGAGGGGAAAGGGTATAAATAGTGGAAGGGTCGGTATAGTCTTCTGGTTTTACTTGTTTTGTGTGTGGTCTTGTCTTGCCAGCTTTATTTTTAAGCCAACGAAAAAGACAGACATCT
>NW_017732045.1:382542-389569 GCF_001890085.2 Hipposideros armiger | reverse complement strand
CATCTTGCTCTCTCTCCACTGGGGCTCAGATCCAATCCTTGAGACGAATAGAACCAATCTTCCTCGAAACTCTTATTTCGACAGAATTCTCCCCACAGCCTTGGCATGTATCAATTAATGCAAATAAGCCCAGAGGATGACACCAAGCTGGACTCTTGATTCCATTTTGGGCTCTGTTAGGATACTCTCTTCTCCCCTCATGGCTCAAACCCCTCTGGATCATAGCACATCCGGGCAGGGGTCCTGCCACAATCCCTCCAACCCTGGGAGGCCTGAAGGTCATGCTGGCTTTGGCCTCGTGGACCTTTCCCACAGCAGAGCTGAGCCAGGCTGATCTCTGCAGGCAGCCCAGACCTCCAGCCCATGCCCCCAGCCCTCTTGCTGTTTCCCCCATCCCCCAGACTAAGATGAGCCTTGTAGGACATTCAGGACCTTGGCAGGCCAGAAAGTGGGGGGGAACGGAGAGGCTGCAAACATTTGAAGAACTTGATGGTGTTCCTGATTGCTTTCCCATGCATGATCTTGTCTGCTTCTTATAAGAGCGTTCTTACAGGACTGGGAAAATCCTGTGGTAGCCATTGTAGAGCTGGGGACTAGCCCTCGGTGACTTGGCCAAGGTCCCACAGTCAGCCAGCCTTGGGTGACACTGAACGCAGCTCTTCTGAATTCAAGCTCAGGTCTCATTTCCCAGCCTGAGTGGCCTCTGGGCAGAAGAAGCTTCTTGAGAGATGACACATCTGATGTCCTTACAGAAGTGCCCTTCTGGAGGCCACTGATTCACAAAAGGAGGAGGGGGCAGGGTCGGTGTTGCTAAGAGCATCAGAGTTCCCAGGAGGGTGGCGCCTGCATTTCTCTCATGAGTGAGTTTTTTCTGCAGGGAAAGATGGTGGCCAGGGTCCAAGCTTGGATGAGAGGATTTGTGCATTGCATTTAAAGCTAAGAAGAAATCAGGCTCGTGGGAATGGCTAATTTATTCAGCTAAGAACTAGTCATCAGGGACATTTACCAGCATTTTCTTTTTTTGAACCCTTTCATTGTTTCATCTAAGTTTAAAGCAACACCCTTTTGGTAATTGTCTCTTTTAAACATCGGCTCAGGTGGCAGGCAAACACCTCAGGTGTCTAAGGGAGCAGGCCTGTTGACAGGTGAGTGCCTCTGCTGTGTGGCCTCTGCCAGGAGGGAGAGCCGAACCTGGCTCCAAGCAGCTGCTGACCTTAGGGTGACCTCAGATTCCTCCCTCCACCCTAGAATGGGATGGCCTCAGGCCATAAGCATGGAGTCAAGCCCACAACCCCCAAGTAATCCGTTGAAAGATAATTAAATGTTCATGTTTTTTAAAAAAATCTGTGAGGAGCCAGGGACACACAGGACACGCAGGACAGCCAGGCAGGCTGGCAGGCTGGGAGTAAGTGCTTTTCCTCTCTTAGATGCATCCCTGGGGCAGCAGCCAGCTCAGACTTGAAAGCATCACCTGGCCACCGGGTCCCAGCTGCTGGGTCCCAGACCTGGAAGCCAGGAGCATGGTAGAGGCTGACCCAGCTGTATGCCAAGTGCTATCTACAGGCTGATGGGCCCCCCACTTCCTCAAGTCCAAGTTCCAAATACATGTGAGTGAATGATATACCAGTTTCAATATTTTTATTAATATATGCTCATTTAATATATCCTCACTTAAAAAGTATTAACATTTAACATATTCTAAAATATAATGTGGACGAATGAAATGATTTGACATTGTTATGGGCTGAACTGTGTCCCTGCCCCTCCAAATCCATATGTTAAAGCCATAACCCCCAGTGCCTCAGAGTGTGACTGGAGATAGAATCTTCGAAGAGGTGATTAAGTTGAAATGATGCCATCAGAGTAGGCCCTAAGGGGACTGGCGTCCCCATAGGAAAAGGAAATTAACACACAGACACACACAGAGGGAAGACCATGTGAGGACACAGCCTGACGACAGCCACCCACAGGCTAAAGAGAGAAGCCTGAGGAGAAACAAACCCTGCTAACACCTTGACCTTGGTCTTCCAGCCTCCAGAATAGTGAGAAAATAAATGTCTATTGTTTCAGCACCCCCAGTCGGTGGCATTTTGTTATGGCAGCCCTAGCAAACTAATACAGACTAAAAGGGGTTGATCTACTTGGAAAAGTTGTGTAGCGCTGTTCCCATTTTTGACCACATGTGCAGTTAAGGAGGTGGCTGGAGAGGCTCATGGGTTGCTCAGCGTTTTTCTACCCCAGGCACCCGTGTGACATACTTGGGCACACTGACACTCTTGGTGCTGAGATGTTGCCCTTGGTTGGTGTATCCGTCAGTCTTTTGTTCCCATCAAGCTCACAAAGCTAAATGGAAGGCAGAAGATAGGATGGAAGGAAGCCAAGGCCATGGCCAGGACCCCAGGCAACCACCAGCCACCGAACTGGGACACAGGTGCTGCCGGCTCTGCCCTGCAGTGTGGATGCCTCTGTGGCTGCCACTGGGATGGCTTCTTGTGGGCCCTGCTCCTGAGTTAGACTGTGGATAGGCTGAGCCTAGGCCACATGCTGGAGCCCTAACGTAAGGTTGGCAGGGAAACGGAGCAGTCAGCGTTTTCTGCTTCTGCACTCTGCCTCCCACAAAGTCCATCCATAAGGTGGAGCGTTCCCCCAATGCAGGGATGTTGGGCAGCCAAAATAATCACAAATGTCCTGTAACACTGAGGTGTGTGTACGCACATGTACAGAACAGGGCTGGAAATGACCTCAGCTGAGCGGAGTAACTAAGAGAATTAACTTGGGCGTCACACAGATGGGTCTGAGTATCAGCAGGCTTACTTATTAGCTTTCTCCTTCCTGGAGACATGTACAACCTGTTTGAGTCTCAGTTTTCTCATCTGCAAAGAGGGATAATAACGCCTTCCTCATGGAATGGTAGCCGTTACTGTTATTGATGTTATTATTAGGGATATCATGCCAGCCATGTTGCGACACATCTGTCATGGGCTATAGGCCTAATGACAAGGTCTGATTAGTTTGACCTTCCATTTTGTTTTTCCACCTGTCTCCCTGGACGCAGATGGTCAGATCAGCATTTTCACCTGTGTCCTAGTAGAGTCCTCAAAATTCAGGTGCTTTAAAAAGGATTAACCTAAGCTTCAAGCACAAGCCTTTTATTGCTGTTTTATCCTGTGGTGCAGTGGCCCTCTAGCACTTTTTTTCTGAAAGCTATGGCTTGTTGGGTGTGCTCAAAGTCCTTTATAGCTCTAANCCTTTCCCACCCTGCCCCTCCAAACCCCGCTCATCTATCACCCAACAAATCTAGGACTCATCTGACACCATATATAGTTAATATAATATTATTGACTATATTCCTTATGCTATACCCTACGTCCCCATAACTACTTTGTAACAACCAAATTGTACTTCTTAATCCCTTCCCCTTCTTTTATCCACATCCCCAACTCCCCTCCCATCTGGTGGTGCTCTGCTATGGTCTGAAGCCAACCTTCAAGTATGTTGGTTCTGAGGCCTCTTGGGAGGGGCTTCGGTGCAGGCCCAGCTCCTCCACTGCCTGTGACTGGCCAGGGCTACATGGGAGAAGCTACGAAGTGATCTATGGTTGTTCGCTGCCTGTGCTAAGCCTGTAAGCACTTGGGAGAGGTCATGGTGTGAACTGAGGATGGCTGCCACCAATACCAGGCCTGGGGTAACTCTGCAAAAAGCCAGGACATCCCAAGGCCTGCTGTCACCTGCTGGTTCCCTTAAGGTTCAGCCACTGATAAAGCTTGTGTGGTACGTGAGTTGGGTAAGGTGGGGTCTCAGGGAGTCACTAGAGTGGGAAGAGTTGTGGTCACCAGGTTAATGTAGACTCTGGTTTCATGCCAGTGCTGAGCTTGCAGCGACTCAGCAAAAGTCTCAGAGCACACCAAGTCCAGTCCCTGCCTGCTTGGGGCCTGTGGACTCCGATAGTTTTCCAAGAAAAAGTGCAACGTGGGAGGGGCTGGCTGCTTGTGGAGAAAGTGCCTCCAGCTGTGTGCAAGTTGGGTGGAGAGTGGTCCCAGCTGAGTCAGCAGGGCGGAGCACCAGAGTTACCAGGCCAATCAGATTCAGATTTGGCCATTGGGAGCGGGCTCAACACAGGAAAGATGGCACCTGCCTGTTGGCTATATGGGAGGCTGACCACTCACTGGGAAAATGCCAACTGATTTCCAGTCCTTCCCCTGAGCCACACACCTCAGTCTGTGCGCCTGTATGTCTTCAAGGCTCCCCAAATCACCATCCCTTTGCTGGAGCCCAAGATGAGTGAGTGAGTCTGTGCATGGGCTGTTTAAGAGGACATCTGAATTTCCCATACCTTTCTGTCCCACCTGAACAGTTTGAATCCCCACTGTTTTTCACAACCAGATGTTGTCAGGGCTCATGTTCCTGGCACCAGTACTACAGCCTGGGAAGCCTGGTATGGGGAGCTGGGGTCCCCATGGCTGAGATATCCCTCCTGATCCCCAACTGCCACAAAGAGGTTTGGGGCTCATTCTGCATTTCTGCCCCTCCTACCATTCTCTACGTGTCTTCTTTATATTTTTCTTTATAGGACTCCTGTTTGGCTAGACTTCAGATGATTCTCCACGTTGATTGTTATATAATTTAGTTGTATTTTTAATGTGTTCATGGAAGGATGCAGGCACGGTGTTTATCTACTCTGCCATCTTGGATTTCTTCACCTTCATTCTTGAAGGATATTTTTCATTGGTAGAAGATCTAGATTTTTCTTTCGGTAAATTGAAGACATCATTACACAATATTCTGGCTTCTGTGGCTTTTGAGAAGTCAGTTGTCTGTATCTATGGCTTCCCTAAAGGCAATCTCTTCATTCTCAGGCTGCTTTTTTCTCAGTCTCCCTCCACCTCCCTCCCTTCCTCTTTTCCTCTGCCCCTCCCTCCTTTCCCAGGCCTCTCTCTCTCTCTCTCTCTTTCTCTCTCTCTCACGCACGTACGCACTCACCTATTTTTGGCCTAAGTGCCTTCAGGCTTTTTGGGAAAGCACATGAACTCTTTCAGGTCCCCAGGCTCCACTTGGTAAATTTCCTATAGCCACACTCTGAAAGTCCCCGCACCCTCCTCCTAGCCTCTGAGTTTGTGGTGCCCGGAGCTGCCTGCTCTGCTTCCTGTTTCGCCTCAGTGGACAGTAAGTCAGCTCTGAGCTTGTGGTTAAGGGCTTGCCAGCACCCACAGCACCCACAGCACCCAACCTCTTGATCCCAGGTACTTTATGCCCCAATCCCAGGGACTGCTCCCAGAACAGTCTCCCCTTCTGTAGCCCTCTCTTGAAACTCCCTCTTGGCCTCCCTGAAGATGGAGTTTATTCCATTTTTATTGATGGACTGGGACTCCATTATTCTAATATCATCTGAATGCCTGAGGAATTACATCTTACACTCTCATGAAAAATACAGCAGCTTGTCACAATGAATGATGTGACCGTGAATAATGTAGTTTTGAGTTGAAACTCATTCCAAGAATCAGTAAATTTCCCTATTCTTCTGTATCGCCCCCTGTCCCCTGTTAAATTTAGGTTTATCAAGTTATGAATCATTATGGTTTTATGCCTGGGTAGAATTGTTTTTCTACTGGTTTGCCTACTGATGGAAGTAGTAAAAAGGAAACTGATTAATTAGCAGTGTGACATGAACTTAAAATCTTAAAAATCTAGAAGAAAGGATGAACTACAGCTTTTCAAAGTTGCTAGAATGTTCAAGTAGGATGGGACCTGTAGGGCACTAACTTAGTCCTTTTACAGGACCAAAAAGGAAACTGAGGCTCATAGAGGAAAAGTGTCTTGCTCAAGGTCACACAGCAGGTGAGTGGTGGCATTGGTGCTAGAGTCCATGTGTCCTGACCCCAAAGCAGCAGCCTCACTTGGAGAAAATGGAAAAACAGCTTATGTTTGAATTCTTATGTCATTTCAGAGAAAAGAGCTTTAGCTACAGAAAATGAGCCTTGCTGTGTGCCAGCCATCATGCATTTCGTAATTATTCTCCCTATGTGCTCACAGTATTTTATGTGTACGTATAGGATTCCATTATCTACCATCTCAGTCTTTGAGGCATCTGAAGGGATTCCATTGTCCAGGCAGGAAATTAGATTTATTGAGCATTAAGTGGGTGATTTGAGGCTCGTGGGGATCCTGCCCTTGTCTTTGGATGCCAGATTGCATTGTAGGGCTCACGTTCATTCTCTCAGCAAGTCATTCCACAGACACCATATTTATTGAATGCCAACTACATGCTAGGAGCTGAAGATAAAGTGGGGAGCAAAGTAGAAAAAGCCCCTGCCCTCACAAAGGAGAGAGAAACAACAAACAAGCAGACAATTGCACTTGTAACATAATGCCAAGTGTGGGAGGTGTCGCAGAGAGAAATAAAATATGGAAGTCAGCCATTTTAGAAAAGGTAGTTAGGGGAGATCCCCAAGGAGCTCTGCAACAGTGGGAGGGTTAAGTCATGAGCACATCTGGAAGAAGAACATTCCGAGTGGAAGGAAAAGTGACAACTAGACGGCCAGAATGGCTAGAGCTGAGGGAGGAAGGTGGGTGGCAGGAAACGAGGTCAGAGATGGTCACACAGGAGTGCAGAAAACATGGAAGGGGTTGGATATTTTTTAAAATTGTGGTAAAAATAGGTAACATAAAATTTACCATCTTTGCCATTTTTAAGTGTACAGTTCAGCAGTGTTAAGTACATTCACATTTTTGTGCATCCTGTCTCCAGAATTCTTTTCGTCTTACAAAATTAAAACTCTGCACCCATTAAACAATTCCCATTTCCTTTCCCCCAACCCATGGTAACCACCATTCTCCTTTCTGTCTCAATGAATTTGACTCTTCTAGATACCTCATGTATATGGAATCATACAGTATTTGTCTTTTTTGTATCTGAGTTCTTTCACTTAGCATAATGTCCTCAAGTTTTATCCATGTTGTAGGATGTGTCAGAATTTCATTCCTTTTTTTATTATTATTGTTAGTTTCAGGTGTACAGAACAATGCAATA
>NW_017732045.1:373680-375577 GCF_001890085.2 Hipposideros armiger | reverse complement strand
AATTACATCTGCAAAGACCCTACTTCCAAACAAAGGCACATTCTGAGGTCCTAGGGGTTAGGACTTCAACACATGAATTTGGGTGACACTGTTCAGCCCATAACACCAGGTATGCAAATGCACACCTGCTGGGGCTCCCTGCCCTCTGGGGCCTTGCATTCTAGAGTCAAGACTTATGGCTGTTGACTGCATGCCTTGGGGATCAAACAAGATGCCCAGAATTTCGAGCAGGTTAGGAGCTCAGCATTATGAGGAATGAAAAGGTAAACAAAGATCTATGTGTCCTAAGAAACATATGTCTGGTCATAACAAAACTTGGCATTTGCCCGAGCATCATAGCTGGCAAAGCCTTTCCATGCTTATTATCCATTCGAGCCTTATCACCAGCCTTGAGAGGCAGGTCTGGCAAGAACTCCTATCCCCATATCCAAAAGGAAGAAGTAACTTGTGCAAAAACCATACTGAGCTGGAATCAGAACTTGGATCCCCAGGCTCTGTGCTTGGCCTCTTAGGAGGCAGAACCAGGTATACGGGGGTGGGAGTGTTTATGGAGATTCACTTTTGGGGGGACCCAGAAAGACTTCATGAAGAAGGTGACACCTAAGGAAGGCCTTGATTAAAATCTTAGAGAGAAGGAAACTTTCTAAGTGCAGGTAACAGTTATGTGCAAAGGGCTATCAACTGGAAGCCGGAGCCCAGAGTACACCAAGGCTGCACAGTCCCTGCGTAGAGCGGGGCGACACGGTTTTATCACTGGACCTGTGTCACCCATTGCTATGGTTTGAAAGTTTGTGCGCCCCCCAGTTTTCACATGTTGGAATCACAATGCCCAAGGTGGTGGTATTTGGAGGTGGGGCCTTTGGGAAGTGATTGGGTCATGAGGGTGGAACCTTCAGGAATGGGATTAGTGCCCTTGTTAGAAAGATTCCATAGTGCTCTCTCTCCCCTTCTGCCATGTGAGGGCACAGTGAGAAGTCTGAAACCTGGAAGAGGGCCCTCGCCAGACATGCTGGCAACCTGATTTTGAACTTCCAGGCCCCCNGTGCCCCTCATCGCCATGAGACTCAGTTTCTTCTGCAAGAAGGAAAGAACCGCAGCCCTGCCCCGTCTCTCTCACAGTGTAGATGTGAGGATGATGGGAAATCAGAGGAAGCGTCCCCGCAGGCAAAGGGGTTTCCCTGGACAGCGATTTGGACACGGTTCACAAGGATTGTCCTTTGACTTCAGCACCAGTCTCTCCAGCTCAGAGCCTGGAAATGTGATGTTGTTTCCAGATGCAGCAAACCTGACATCACAGAATGACTCAAAGCTTGGAACTGTGCATTTCATTTGTTGTGGATCAAGTTCCTTTTCAAGAAATCAAATTTTGCAAATTCAGAAAATTGCTGGATAACTTTTTATTTCAATTTCCTTTATCTTTTTTCCAGTTGTGGTAAACCACACACAGCATGACTTTTATCATTTTAACCATTTCAGAGAGTGCAATTCAGTGGTAGTAAGTACATTCTAGTTGCAGAATTTTTCACCTCAAACAGGAGCCTGGTACCTATTAAGCAGTAACTCACTATTTTTGTCCCCCACAAGCCCCTGGCAACTATAAATCTTCTTTCTGTCACTATGGGTTTGCCTATTCTGGACATTTCAGATAAATGGAATCACAAAATATGGGCCTTTTGTGTCTGGCTCCTTTCACTAAGCATAATTTTTCAAGGCTCATCTATGTTGTAGCACGTGTCAATATTTCATTCCTTTTTATGGCCAAACAATATTCCATTGGATGGATAGGCCACATTTTGTTTATCTATTTGTTTGTTGGTGGACCTTGGGGTTATTTTCATCTTTTGGCTATTGTGACTAGTACTACTATGAATAACTTTACATAAATTTTGGTTTGAAC
>NW_017732045.1:320708-365687 GCF_001890085.2 Hipposideros armiger | reverse complement strand
AAGATAAAGTAAAACAATTGTGTTCCCACGGGAATTTGTGAGGCGCTGGAGTTTGGGGGTGGGAGAGCGGGACGGATAGCTCAGCGGCTGGTTTTATGAACAAGCGGGACAGTTACAAGGGGTCACTGGAGTATATTGCCATGAAATCATGACAGCGTGGGCACCGAGGCACAGACGGATCCTGCGTTGTGCAGGGGCTCTGTGTGCCCAGCCAACGCACACAGCACTCTTTCAGACAGGTTCTTAACCGCAGTACGTCTACACCTTTCGTAAAAAGATATTGCTGCTTTTAGCGATCTCAGGGCTATGTAGATCCAGAAACCATCCAAAAAGATTGGATTCTGTTCAATAGATTTTTACCGTGAAGTGTATTTCAGTATGTTCTAATTCTTGGAAACTTAGGGACGTATGAGTGATGGAAACAGCAATTCTCTGTCAACCGCAGAACAGAATACCCTGTTCTTCCACCTACTTGAATAGTTAACCTGATTAATAATAATAACTAATAGTTATGCATAAAGTTTCCATGGCAGACTCCAGTTTTCTTCTATTTTTTTTTGTACCTAGGAGAAAAATAAGTACACAGTCAGTTTTTGGCTTGAATTTGCCTAAGCTCCAAACTGGTATACTTGCACCAAAATTCCTGATCAAGGCAGCATGGTGTGACAAATGGAGGCTTACAGAAGGTGGCTTTCCATTCTGGCACCCACCTTAGTCTCGCTTCAGTGGTCATCTGACGGATTATCAGATCATATCCGCTTTTGGACAGGGAGCTCCCGAAGTGATTGCTTCACCCAGGCCTCTGGCTTCTTCTGTCCTGTTTGACTTAGTCACGCCGCGGCGGGATGTGGGAGCGGGAGGAGGGGGGCTGAGGGGGACAGTCCTGTGGGGAATGGCGAGAGCTGGGTAGAGGAGGTAAAATTTGAGCCGAAAGTTTGAAGGATTCGTTCGCATAGTCAACAGATATCTATTGAGCACCCAGGCGTGGTTCTAGGTGCTGGGGATAAAACAGGGAACAGAATGGACCCCACCCCTGCCCTCACAGTAGGTATATGGTTTCAGATCATTCTAGGCCAAAGGAATGAAAGTTGAGAAAGATGGAGGAGAGAGTGAGCATCGTGTAAGTGGGTTCATTTTATTTACACACTCGTTCAATTCACCCATTTACTGACCACCTACCATGGGCAGGATTTGTGCAACACATTGGGCATACAGAGACAACCAACCCCCATCTCTGGCACTTGAGGAGTTCAAAGTCTGGAGTGTAGAGGCACCGATTTTACAGGACAATTTGTCTGAGCTCTGGTAGAGGAAGGCTCAGAGGAAGATGATGCAAATCCTGTTGAGAGGATGGAAGGCTTCCTAGAGAGAAAGGGGGGCAAGGGTGTAGGTCTCCATCTTAAAGGATGAATGAGAGCTCGCGAGATAGCACAGGGAGGAGAAGAAGATTCTAGGACAAAGGAAGGGGAGAGATCTTTTGCAGGGAGGGGCTGCAAGAAGAGGCTCTCAGGCAGGGGAAGGCTGATGGTGGAGAGCCTTGATGGGAAACCTGGTTTTAATTTAATTTGAGACATGATGAGGGCCACAGCCAAGTTCAGGGAGTAACTCAATGAAAATTACATTTGAGGATGATAACTTCTTTGTGTTTGTTCAGGATCATGTCCTCAAACAGAGAATGCCTATTAGTGAACTAATTAAGGCCCTTAATAGGCAGGACCATAATCCGCTGGGTTTTAGGAGACTTAGAAGCTGGGGGAACAATAGTACAATAAAAATGTTGATTGACTTTAGGTTTGCCAAGAAATTCGAGAGTCTGCACTTCACTAATAAAAGTGAAATGAAAATACTTATTTTGGGGGAAAAAGAACACTAGGCAGTGATGACTATAATAAATCAGAAATCCTTTGTCCACAACCCATTCTGGTTGACAAGAAGAGATTAAACATTACCCCAATCACTAAGGAAATTATTAATAGCTGCTACTTATTTAGAGCCATTTCGTGCCTGTCTCTGGGGAGGGAGACGACGCAGAGAGGTGCAGGTGGAGATGGCTTTGACTGGCATCGGCCATGCTTCTCCTTTGTCCTTTCACTTCTCCCCTGTTCCTTTTCCAAACCCAACAGCTGGACTGCATGCCCTGGTGAGCTGTGGGAGGGGCAGGGCCACCTGAAAGGTGGGTGAGGAGGGCACGAACAACATGTATTTCTTGGATCCATTTTTACTCTCGTTGTAATTTTTTACACCTTGCGATTTAGTGAACTTGGAACTCTACAGTATCTCTTGGACGTTTCTCCGAGCCCTGGTTCTCAGCCTTGGCAGGCATCAGGACCTTTGAAACAAAAGGTTGAAAGCTGTACATTCCCAGCCACACCTGCCCCGTTTTTCTGGGTATTCTGTTTACCTCGATGGGGAGTGGAAACGCCAAATCTGTGCTTCATAAAGTTCCATGGGGCAGTTGGATGCCTTCCAAAAACTGAGGCACTGCACTGACTTGGAGGTGCCTTTGTGTTTTGGGGGTTCCATTTTAAATTGCGGATAGCCCCGGGAAGGTGGAGCTGCTGTGGACTTTTCCTGGCTCTGAGTGAACTGGTTGAATAGGCTGCCTTCCCAGACACGCAGTAGGATCAGTGTGCTTTTATGGTGTGGGGAGATAGGGCTCAGGGGGGAGCTCGAAAAGAAGGTTCTGAAAGGGGTTTGGAGCATGGCAGCATTGGGTGCCTTGGGTGACAGAAGAAGAGGGCAAGGTAGAGAAGTTCTTGATGGTAGGAGAGGCTACCAGAAGAGAGAAGAGAGGGTGCCAAAGACGCCTTCAGCTGCTGGACTTTGTTATACAGGCCCACACCCTTGGACCTCCGAACATGCTCATTTCCAGACTCTCCCCTTCCCTGTGGTGGGTGGGGCGTACCAGCCTGTTGAGGAGATAAACCTGGAAAGAAACCTTGAAACGTGGTGCAAACGTCTAAGACTGGTACTTTTTCACTCCATATGTTGACTCTGCTTCGAGAGCGCCTTCCACTTACTTCTGTATGACATTATAGAGTGCCGGGGCTCTCCAGAAGGACCCTGAAGCTTCAGCTTCACAGTAGCATGGTGACTCCATAAGTCTGTAGAGGCCCCCACAGCAAGTGTTTCTCCTCTGAGTCATTCACCATCTTTCGTTCTCAGTCTCGTGTCTGCCCATCTTCAGCTATTCGTGACAAAAGGATATGGTTTTTTTCACTGTGGCCTGTGCTTGCCACCTGCCTCCCGGTTTTTCTGTTGCCTTCAGAAACCAGATATTTTTACAAAGTAGCACTCCTACCTCCGATCCAATCTTAAAACAAACATGGGTTTGGCACAATGAGCCTGCCCCCTCTACGGTAACGGCTGCCGTCCCGCACCAGTTGCTGTCACTTCCTTCACATGAGTGGACTGTGTGTTTCCTCTCCTAGTTCCTCTTTATTTCTCTGTCCTTCCTCCTCTGTGGCTGGACTCCTTGAACCAGACGCTGCATATCTGATCAGTGTCCCAGAACTGACTGGCAGAAGATTCTGATCACATTCAGGTCTCCCTTCAAAATCTCCATCAGCAACGTAAGGCTTTTGCTGCAAAACAATGGCTGGTTTCCCATCTATCATTCTTATCAGTGTCTTCTCTTTCTGGGGTCAGGCCAGTGTGCATTGCTTTCGTTTTGTTCAGTTTCATATATGTTCTGCTAGGGGTCATGAGGGTGACAAATCTAAAAGGGACTCATCTCACTTCAAGAAGAGATTTGAATGAGACAGAATTTTCCTTATTTCTCATGAAATAATCTGAGAATAAGCAGTCTAACAACCTTCAGTGTCAGGGACCCAGCCTCCTCCTGTCTTATTGCCTTGCCATCTCCAGGGCCTTGCCCACTTTTGCATGATCAAAGATGGCTGCCAGCCATTTCCTGATCCAGGCAGTAGGATGCCCTTTAAGGGCATGATCCACAAGTTGCATATATCGCTTCTGTTCACATCCCACAGGCTAGCTGTTAGTCACATGGGCCCACTTAGAAGCAAGTAAAGCTGGGGAATGTAGTCTTTATCTGGGTATCTGGAAACTAAATGGAAGCTAAAACCTCCATTACGTATTAGATTTTAAAAAGGTTCATGCATGTGTGAGAAGGCTGTGCTTTTTCTAACTCTTGGGTGCAGAATTTTATATTGGCCATTAGGGCAAACTTGTTAGTTGTGTTGCTTTTTGTCTGCCTGACTGTTCAATACTTGAAACCTATCAATAATTGAAATTACCCTCTGTGAGAGTGGATTTGCTAGTTTTCCCATGTATTGATTTTTGTTTTATATATTTTGAGTCTAGTTAATTAGATGCATTCATATTTAGAATTATATCTTCTTGGAGAACAAACCCTTTTGTCATTATTGATTGATTCTCTTTAGCTCTAATTATGCTTTTTATTTTAAAGTATATTTCCTCTAAAGTATATTTCATATGATGTATGTCTAATTTTTTTTTCATTCTTTTACTTTTAACCTTTCCATGTTTTTAATGCTTTAAATATATTGTACAAATAATATGCTACATGGATTTTGTTTTTTTTAAATCCAATCTGATAATTTCTGCCTTTTAATTGGCAAATTCAGGCCTTTATATTTATTTGATGTATTTAAACTTGTTTCTATCTTCTTAGTTTTAATTTCAATTAAAAGATTAAAACTTTCTGTTATGTAGAAAATTTTATATCTATATTTTCTCTTTCAACATAGTTATAGCATGCCTTCATATCCTTTGAACATATCTTCCCATGTTAATATCCATAACAAAAAATTTCCAAGATATATGATTCCCCTTCACTTCACATATTTCTTGCAGCTTCTTCTGGATTTGTTTTTCTTATTTTAGTATTACTTCCTCAAAAAGTGCTTTTAATATGAGTCTTAGCACGGCTAACTTCCTCAAGCCTTACGCACCTTAGAATACTGTTATTTCATCATCATATTTGAATGATAATCTTGCCAGAAATGGAATTCTAGGTTTCAGCAATTCTTGCAATGCTTTAAATCCAGTACTTCATTATGTTTTTTCATTCATTGCTGTGGTTTAAAAATGTGGTGGCCATTTGGTTTTTTTCCCTTTGCTGGTGATGTGCTCTTTTGGGGAACTTTCAGAATTTCCTCTTTAAATTTGATATTCTTAAATTTCATTCTAATGTGTTTAAGTGTTGGATTTTCCTTCTCTCTCCTTTTGCAATTCCATGCACCCTTTTGATTTGAAATTATTTGTATTTTTTAATTATGGGGAATTTATCTCCATGAACTCTTCAAATATATCCTTCCCTCCATTTTTATTCTTTTTTTTCTATTCTGTGACTCCTGTTGTCTGGATGCTGATACCTCAAATTTCTTAACTTTTATGGTTGCCATTTCTGAATCTTTCCCTACTTTCTTTCTGGAGAGTTCCTTAATCTGATTTTCCAACTCACCAATTCATTCTTCAGCTGTATCTATTTAACCATGTAGCTCACTTATCATGTTATTTACTCCCATTATATAGTTTTCATACCTTGTATTTCTCCCTAGTTTTGTTTTCCATTTCTATGTTCTGTTGAGCAAGGTGAGGAAAGGGGCAGGCCCAGGGAGAGCCCCAAATAGGACACCCCCATTTGGTATCACCAACCAAATGAGTCTTGAGGCCAAAGGCTCTCCCCCAGATCCTTGGGGGGAAGAATCCCTGGGAAGAGGCCCTCACAGATGACCATCCACCAGGCCGGGGCTGGGAGAGCAGGGGATGCCGAGGCTACTGGGCCTTCCCTTGTGTTCGGAAATGTTTCCCTGGAACAGGGACCCTGGACTGCCCCGATGCTCCTGAACCAGCAGCCTGGGCCATTACTGCCAATTTCTAAACGGCGAGGGCAGCTCTTGATTGTCCTAAGGCAACGGTAGGACAGAAGGGCAGAACTCAAGCGGCATTTTCTGCTTTGTCTTCCTAGAGTAGCACCAGCTGCTGCCCTTGCCCCAGGCTGCACCCTCTCTCCCCGACCCAACACACACAGTTGTTCTTCCAGAGTTCTCATAGTTTTTCCTTTGGTTCCCCAATTTTGGGTTTCCTGTCTTAATTGGGTTCCTTTTGGGGAGACAGGAAATGGTTCATGTGAATTCTCTACTGTGGCTGGAATTAGAACCTCAGCAGAGTACTCTGCAACCTTGCTCTATTGGTCAACCTAGAGAAACAAGACAAATAGGGTATATATATGTATATATGTGTGTGTATATATATATACATATATATGTGTATATATATATACATACATATATACACATATATGTGTATATATTAAAGAATTATTGTTAGGAATAATTATAAGATTTATGTAAGTTCAAATAAAGTACAAATATATCTTATTTATATAAGAAACATCTATATATCTTATTTATTATAAGATTTATACAAATCTCATATAATATTTATATGTGTACAAATATTTATGATAAGAAAATTTTAAACAAGATTTAATATAAGGATTTGGCTCACATGATTATGAAGGCTGAAAAGCCCAAAATCTTCAGCGAGGCTGGTAGGCTGGAGACCCAGGAGACCTAGAATAGACAATGTTCCAGGTTGAGTGTGCTGGAGAATTCTCTCCTTATTGGGGAGACTGGTCTTTGTTCTATTGAAGCCTTCAACTGATTGGATAAGGCCTACCCACATTAAGGAGAGCAATCTACTTACTTAGAGTCTACCAATGTAAATGTGAATCCCATCAAAACCTCCCTCACATCCGGAATAATGTTTTACCAGCTCTCTGGGCACCCCATGGCCCAGTCAAGTGGATGTATAAAATTAGCCATTACACCTGCTATTCACAGTGTGGTCCAAGGACCAGTATCAGCCTCACCTGGGAGCTTGTTAGAAATGCAGAATCTAACAAGCCCACCCCAGTATCTACTTTTTAACATGATGCCTGCCTTTTAACAGGATATACATCTCAATTTATTGAGCCTGAAATTCACATCTACCAAATAAGGACTTTGATTACATCAAACATTGTCAACCCCAGCCACCCTGGCCATGCAGGGACCTTAAAAAAAAAAAAAGCCAATAACATAAACATTGTCTAAGCTCACCCCAGAAAAATTGAAACTGAATCCTGGGGGCAGAGCCCAGGCATTCGTATAGTACTTTTTAAAACTACATTGGTGATTCTGTTGCTCATTGAAGGCTAAGAACCTCTAGAACAGTGTTTGTCAAAATGAAATATGCACACGAATCACTTGGTGATCTTGTGAAAATGCGGGCTGTAGTTCATGAGATCACGAGGCTGGAGACTGCATTTCTGACATGCTGCCGTAGTACTGACACTGCTGCCCCAGGACCACCTGGTGAATCTGGACAGGCTCGACTGGATGGTTGGTGAGGTCCTGCGCAGTTCTGAACTGCTCTGATCCCTGCACATTGGGAGGGCTTGGCAGCTTTGCCAAGGTGGGCTCCACCCAGGCTGTGTCTCTTTGTATCTAACCAGGAAAGAGGGCCTTCCCCACTGTGATTTCCAGTATCTTCTGAATGTCCCATGTCAAAGAAATCAGACATCTTCCGGCTGCTCTTGCCCATGTGAAAGCCCAGGTGCTGTTCCCATGGAAAGGCTGGCTGTATACCCCATGGCCAGGGCACAAGGCTGTAGCAGACATTGATTGTGCCCTCCATGGGGATGGGGAGATTGAGACTGGGTATATATTTGATATCAGAGTCATCTCATAAAGTGGCTGAGAAATTTAAGTTAACTACGGACCGAACTCAAGATGAGCTCTACCCAGAGCCTCAGGCTTGCAACTCCATTGAATCCTCCCATCGCCTCAGGTGGAATGACGTCCTCTCACTTGCTGCTGTCTCATCCTTTAGATTAAACTGTGTTGTAAAAGTTAACTCACCCTGACCTAAGTTCTAGATATTCTGTGCCCGTTCCTTCTCTGGACTGACAGGTCCTTCAGGGCAGCCACCACAACTCTTGCTTTTCTTCTAGGTCCTACTGAGCCTCCCAGTGTCATCTTTCACTACTCCCCTTGCTCACCGTGCCCCTGCCCCATGGGCCCCTCCCCATTCTCCAGGCTCATTCCTGCCTTGGCTGTTCCTTCTGCCAGCACCCTCTTCCCCAGGCTTTCATGTGTCGGGCTGCTTCTTTTTTTTCAGCTGAGCCATCCTGCTGCCTGTTGGCAGCTCAGCGACAGCTCAGCTTGGGCCAGGCTTTGAACCGCTGTTGCTTAGAGCTCAACCTCTTGAGCGAGCTCTTAACCAACTGAGCCTCTCGGCCGGCCCTCTGGCTGCTTCTTGACATTCATTACACAAACTTAATGTCACCTCTTCCGAAAGCCCTTCTCAGACCACCCTTCTGAGTGGCCTTCCTTCCCCCATCATGATTCTGTGCCCCTATCACCCTGTTTCAATAGCATTTAGGATTGTTAGAGTGATGTTATTTATTGATTTGTTTTCTTATTTATTTTTCTGTCTCTTCACCTTCCCCCCCCCCCACTAGATGTAAACTCTACAAGAGTCTCTGGATTAATCACCTTCGCATCTCTAGTGTTGAGAACTTGGACGTGCAGAAACAGGAGATATTCGATGATCAACTGAATGAATCTTAAATCTTTCACTTTACTTAGCTCAGTTTGTTCACTTAAAGCTTTAAAAATTATTATTTCAAGAGAAGTATGCATATGAATTTGGACGTTTTCCAGAAAAACTAATTCATGGGGAAGCATCACAAGAACAAGATGCATACGACAGAAATAACACAGGACTCAGTTGGACCCCAGTTTGCATTTGTAGAGACACATGTGGGGTCCTGAGCTATGCCATGGTTGCCAATCAGATTTGAGGAGCTCATAAAAGTTCAGAGTAAGCTTTTGCTTATATCCCTTGCTCTAAATTCCTCATCGGTGCCCAGCGGCAAGTTGGCAAGAAGCAGCTGATGAGGGCATGGGGCAGAGAGCGTTGGTCCTGG
Source organism: Hipposideros armiger (assembly GCF_001890085.2). Classification (NCBI taxonomy): domain Eukaryota; kingdom Metazoa; phylum Chordata; class Mammalia; order Chiroptera; family Hipposideridae; genus Hipposideros; species Hipposideros armiger. The sequence goes on along the minus strand of NW_017732045.1, from coordinate 356,728 downwards.
ACCTCTGCCTTGCTCCAACATCCTAACACCTGCAACTCTCAGATAGCAGCTCTCAGCGCCTGGCTGAGGCCTCCATGAAACCCTGGCACAGTACCCCAGACGTGGGAGGCCAGGCCGCCACACAGGAAGGCAAGAGACTTTCGGTGGAGAATGCCGGTGCTGACGGGGGTAGCAGCAAGCCAGGGGCCCACTGGAGAGTGTGCCGGGGTGGCTGGGAACAGGGCTGTGTCTCCACCAAGGTTCTCAGCCATCCTCTGATTTTGCTTGCCGGGTATTTTGCCACTCTAGCAGGTCTGAATGATTCAACCCAACACTGCTGGTGAGGTGGAGGGTCAACGAGGTATTTCCCTTATGCTGTAGTGTCACTAGCCTCGTGGGCTCCTTCAGGTGGCTTGGGTGGATGCAGGTTGGAATCCAATTCACAACTCAGACAGACGGAATCTACTTTCAAGATACATTTTCCAGTGAGGATGTAAATTTCCATTACAAACTGCAAAGTGAGCATTAAAACAGTTATTTGCCCAGAAAAATACCCTAAAATATGTTTTGTGTGCTGGAAAATGAGGGGGTGTCAAAAGGTGAACAAAGCAACTCAGAGTCATGGCGTGTAGGTGGTTTTCCTGGTTTTGGTTTCACCAAAAGTTCCAAAGATGGAGTGATTTGAATGGTAGCTAAGAGGGTGTCTGGGGTGGGTCTCCCTTTTGATTCAGCTGAATTTTAATTCATCAAGTAGGAACCGTGTGCCTGCTCTGTGCCAGGCACTGTGTTAGGTGCTGAGACAGGAAGCCTATCAGTTTCCATCCTCTTGGACCTTATTATTTGGTGGTCAATGCAAACAAGAGTCACTCCCACAGCAGTGTGATGACAGAGGGAGGCAGCTGCCTCTTTCTCAGCACGACCAGGGATTTAGTCCCAAGACCCAGCTCAAGTTCCTAACCACCCAGCCTCTAGCTATTTGAGGCTAATTATCTAATATTTTTAAGCCTTAGTTTTCTCAGCTATAATATGAGGAAATGACATCTGCCTTGTCTACGTAATGGGTTGTGATGAGGATCTGGTGAAATAATTTATCTGAAAGCCCGTTTGAGCTCATAAGGAGACCTTCCAATTGCTTTTGGGACTACCAAGAACTTGGTTTTGGAATTGTCAATAATGATCTCTTAGTGTTCACTGTTATGTTGTGCCACTACTAGTTATCAGTGGGAGGTAGAAACCTGAAAAAAACTATGGACATGCAGTGTCCAATACAGGAGCCACTAGCCACATGTGGCCATCGAACACCTGAAATAGTGTGAGTCTGAATGAAGATGCACACTCGAATGTGAACTTAGTAAAAAAAAGAGAAAAGAATGTAAAATATCTCACTAACAAGTTTTATATTGATTAAATGGTAATATTCCATGATAACATTTTTCAGTGATATGTTTAAATATGTTCAAATGACAATATTTTAGATATATTGGGTTAAATAAAAAAAAGGTTATTAGAATTTCATTACTTTTTTAGTGTGACTCCTAGAAAAATTTAAATTACATCTATGGCTCACATTATATTTTGATTGGAAGTGTAGCTATAGAGGCTCTCTTTGGAAACTTTATTCTGTACACAGTACACAGAATCATTCATATAATTTTGAAGGTGGGACAGACCCTTAAAGTCCCATCTACGGAAATCTAAAATGACTATTTTTAAGGTTGTGTTTCATTTCCATTTAAAATATGTTCCAAGAATGTTCCTGTGAAATTAGATCACTTGAGTGAGAACCGTTTCTGTGTTCCTTTATGCAGGAAAGAGTTCATTATCATTGTCATCAAAAAAGGGTGTGTGGAAGGCCTGTGCTGGACTGTGTGCAGTCCACTTAGACCGAGATAGGCAGATCTTGGCAGATAGACAACTGAAGCGTCACTATGGCTGTGGGCTGGACTGAGGACACCCTGAAATTTCACTAATGAAACGATTTTCCAAATACCAAGTGAACACCCACGCTTCCCTCCCATCCCTGAATCCCCTTTTCATGGAAAAAAAGACAAACAAAAAGGAAGAACCACCCTTTTGGTCCTTTTATTATTCCTTATCTCACCAAATTCACCCCTAAGTACTTTGAGGTCTTATCCATGCCTATTTGTCAGTTGAGGAAAGGAGGCTCACAATAGCTCTGAAACTTGCCAACAGTCACGTGGATAGAAGGGAAGCAACTGCTTTGGTTGGTCTGTTTCTGCCACATAGCTGCTGCCAGAGGCAGGGGGGAAATACGAAAAGGGAAGTCAGCATCCAGACCTTGTCACATCTCAGGAGAGACAGACACTGGCCATGCCGCACTGCCTTCCCTTTATTTTTTGAGAAGGAAATCGTGGAGTTGGATTGTAAGAGAGGATCAACCATAGACCAGTTGTAGGGGGTTCCTTGTGGTTCTTGGGGAGCCATCTTGTCATGGCTTCCTTTCCAAGGAAAACTCCTGCTAGACGCTTACCAGAAAAACAAAACCCGAAACAAACAAACTAAAGACCAGTCTATAGAATTCACGCGGTTTGGGTTAGATGTGGTTCCCTGCCTAGAGGAGCCAGTGAAACGAACCCTTTGCACCCACAAAAGATGGACTTGGAGTGTGGCCTAGCTGTAAACCTGGTGCTAGACTGAGATCTAATGGAGCTCTGGTGTTGGTAGCCTCCTCGAGGCGTTTGCTAGCTGGCCTGGTCCCCAAGCAGAAGCAGCAGATCGCTGCTGAAGTTCTATGAGTGGGACGACCAGTGGCAATATAAAGGGCAAACAAACAAGAAAGCCTTTCTCTCCGAGAATGTTTCCACTGCAGTAAGGTTAGAAAGTGATCCAGGGGAGATATAAACTAGCCCTTTCATTTAGCAAAATAAAATGCCTATCCGCTTGGTAATCTGCGCCGTGGAAGTCCCAGCCAGAATCTTGTTTTTAAAGGTTTTGTTTAATTTGCCACCCCCACACCTCTCCTCCCACTGCTTAGCATCAAGCAGGACAAGAAGAGAGGGGACAGTGGCCTGGCAGATGCTGCCACATGCTATGTCCTTGTAGATTAGCTTCCATGGCATGCATATTAAATAAACACAGGAAAAAAGGTGAAGTGTCGATGACAGGAGGTGTCTGTGTTTCCTGGGGTTTTGTTCGAGTTTTAATGAATATAGATAAATACAGGGAATGTCTCAATTTTCAGAGCTGTGTTTTTTCATTAAACACTGCCACTCTTCACCGGGAAGGAGCTAGACATTCCTGACACATGATTTGGCAGGTCTCAGTCACAAGTGATCCAATACTGGCTTTCAGAAACCCATTCCAGATTTGGCCCAGACTGTCTAACCTTGTCCAGGCCCCAACTAGGAGAGTACCTCTGGGCCTGGGCAGGGTGCCACGCTCTAAAAAAACACTTGCTGGGTCTCCCCAGGGATTCTGGTTGAGGAAGGCAAGTGATTTACTCTTCAAATGACCTTTCCCTCCTTGGAAAAGAGCACATGGAATGAAAGTGCTTGGGGTGCTTCAGGTGTCCCTACAAGTGTTTGACACAAGCAAAGGCCTGAAGGAGCCTTCATGCATGGACCGCGTGAGAAATGTTTTGACCCAGCCCCACAATACCTGCCCTCGGCCAGCTAATCCAACTACAGTATAACTGGTGACAGCTGTCAAAGTATAAGTGAAGTTGGCTTTAAGGTAAAAATATATTATGTTCAAGGGTTGGGGCTGTGTCTTTTCATGAATAGTGGCTCATTCAGAATTTCTCAAAATATGGTCTGGAGACCCCCCCCCCCGACATTGGGGGACCTGTTTCAATTGCAAATTTGGGGGTTCCTAAACACCTACAAAATATGAGGGAGCAAGAGCCAAGAGTTCTCATTGTACCAACCTCCCAGGCAGTCTTGATATATACCCTGAGGTCTGTGAGCCATTAGGTAAAAATTCCTTCATACATTTTTAAGCCATCACAGCAATTGTGGCAGCAGAGAATAAGACTGGTTTCTTTTTGCTACTGTCCATGTGAACTTGTTTCGTTGTATGTGTATTGTAGAGAAAGTTAGGATCACAAAAGGCAGGGGCTGGTTTCTACTGATGGATATGTGTCTTGTCCTTTTGCTATGTGGGTCATCACGTGCCCAAGAACAGTATTTCTAAGTTGTTTCTGTGTGTCTTCTGAGAAAAATTTGTCCTTCAATATATGTGATTGCTACATGTTGATAAAAAAAAGTAATAATAAAACTATCTTATTGAGTTTGTCATTTTTCTAAAGGAAACAGTTTTTAAATGATAAAGCAATTGAGTGAAACTTACTATTCACGAGCTTACATGACAGAAAACAGTATATGTTCTTGTGTATTCATGTACTGATCATGTACATGTGATTGGCTAAGAGTCTGAGATGCCTGGTCCTCAGAGAACATGCTTTCTGGAATCTACATTAGACACAAACCTAGAATGATGTTTGTTATTGAAAGGACACTGACATTAGATCAATGTATTAATAGCAAGGAGTCAAATAGAGCATTGATCAATTTCAGATACATTTGAGTGGATATGAATTGCTTGTTTTAGGACAAAGGGGATGTTTTAGTTTTAAACTTTTTAGTTTTAAACTATCTGGTTAAGTTACGCAAAACCTAATTATTTTGGGCAACGGTGATGTACCCCCCTGCCCCCCAAAACAAACACACTTTTAACCAAATAGTCCTTAATTACTGTAAAATCATTCTAACTCTCTGAAATACCCCAAGCCAGTGCATCTAGTGACTATATGAAGACACCAATATTAAACCAAAGTCACAATACTCTTATGAACAATGGAATCTTTTAGCCACCTAGGAAGCTCTCTTTGTAGTTTATTTAGTGAACCTAGAAATACGAGGATGACCCCCTGAAACATCATAGTGAACAAAGAATGTTTTTTTCCTTCACTGTGTGACCACGGAGAGTTTTGAAAGTGCATAGCCAAAAATTTTGTTAGTTTTAGAGGAAATACAGTTAATGATTTTGCCGGTGTTGTTTGGCTAGGAGGTCATATAAAGTTCAGCCATGCTTCTCTTGATCATTTTCTCAGGTCCTCCTCCAACTTCCCTACTCCACCATAGTGATAGGGATCCACTTTTTTCCTAATAAACATGAAATGTCATGGTCTAAAACGAGGAAAGTGCGAAGATGTAAAAGGCTTTCAAAATGTGTGTGTGTGTGTGTGTGTGTGTGTGTGTGTGTGTGTTCTTTTCTTGATCAAGATGTGAAAGGAAAAAAAAAAGAGGTCTGAAAACATTGCAGAGTTTAATCAGGAAATCAAAATCCACTCTAAGTATTTTAAATAGAGGGTATTTAATACAGGGACTTGGTCAAGCAGGTGAGGAAAGCTCTCTGCAGCCAAAGGGCAGTGAAGCAATCAGGAAGTCAGCAACAGCAGGAAGCCGCTACTCCCCTAGGTCAGAGTCAGAGGGAGGAAAGGCATCGCCAGAGCCAGGGTCTGGGTCACTTAGCACCATGGTGGGCTTATGGCGCTGGGACCACACAGGAGATGCAGCCATGGCTGAGGCAGAGAGAGAAGGCGAGAGATGCCCAGGCTCCCCCCTCCTTCCCACTCCCCAGTTTCCTGCCAATGCTGCCCCTTAGCCAAACTCACCTGCAAGCCTGGAAAACACAATCTGCAGGGGTTAGTTCCCTGTGATCAGCGCAGCAGAAGGAGGGGGGATGGATCTGACCAGCACGATGCCCCATTGGGAATATGGCAGGACGGACTCCTTGCTGGCAAACATAGAATTTATTGAATTATGGGAGCCCATCTCCTCAACCCCTTACTATAGGACATCTTTTCATTTGAACCCTTTAGTTGCTTGAGTTGATGAGCTATGATTCTCAAACCACAGATAAGGCAAGTGCAGACCTTTATTGAAACCACTGTGTTTGGCCATCTACCTGCTGAGGCTGCCTGGGGGCAGTGTTGTCGTTTTGCTAGAGGTTGGAAGTGGCATTAGAAGCCCCATGAGAGCTACACCTTTCAGAAATTCTGCTTTGAAAAGGGCTTGTGAAACTGGGGTGAAGACTATGAAGACATGCTAATTATTTCCAAGGAAAAGTCTGTGCCTTTGAAGAGTTGTACTAACTCATACCGCTTAATATGTTGACCTAATACAGTAAAGAAAATATAGCAATAATTATTAGAATAACAACCCTTCTATAAAGTGCAACCTTGATGGGAAGACAATTCATGTTGAGAACTGGAAATGGCTTTCTTTCCAATTTCTTATTGTTCTTCTTCTCCCCATACAGACAGTAACCAATCTGGAATCCCACTTACTTAGTGGCATGATCTGGCTTAAAAAAAAATAAACTTTTTTTTTTTTTAAAGATTTTTATTGGGGAATTGGAGGGATGGGAACAATGCTGGGGAATTGGAGGAGGGGGAACAGACAAGTTGCTGTCCTTCTGTTCTTCAGTCTAGTTGTGGAGGACGTTGCTTCACTGGCCCAAGTTGGCACCATCATTGGGCTCTTCCCGGGCGAGGCAGATCAGTCGCCGGCTTCTGGACGGCCGCTCACAGCGGCTGCTGGCCGCTCACACTGGCTGCTGGCTACATACGGTAGCTCATGGCAACCCACTGCCACAGGGGCTGCAGCCTACACCGACGCCGCTGGCGACTCATGGCAGCCCAGCTCCAGGTCGAGCTGTTGTTCAGCATCTTAGCTGTAGAGGGCAGTGTCACTGGCCTTCATATGTGGGATCCGAACCGGGGCCCTCTGGCGTCCCAAGCCAGTTCTTAACCATCGCGCCACTCGGCCGGCCCCAAAAAATAAACTTTTAAATGTGAAAATAGTTTTAGATTTACAGAAAAATTGCAAAGAAAGTACAAAGAGTTCCCATATGCCCCACACCCGGTTTCCTTATTACCTTCTTACAGTAGTGTGGTCCGTTTGTTATAATTAATGAACCAATACTGATACATTCTTATTAACTGAAGCCCGTATTTTATTCCAGTTTCCTCAGTTTCTTTTTTTTAAACATGGAATGCTTCATGAATTTGCATGTTATCCTTGTGCAGGGGGCCATGCTAATCTTCTCTGTATCGTTCCAATTTTAGTATATGTGCTGCCAAAGCGAATACCACAGTTTCTTTTTTTAACATCCTTTTATGCCCTTTTTCTGTTCCAGGATCCCATCCAGGATACCACATCACGTTTAGTTGTCACGTCTCCTTAGGCTCCTCTTGCTTGCGACAGTTTCTCACACTTTCTTGGTTTTTGATGACCTTGACAGTTTTGAGGAGTACTGGTTAGGTAGTTTGTAGAATGTTCCTCCGTTGGGATTTATCTGATGTTTTTTCTCCTGTGATGCAACTGGGGTTATGGGTTTGGGGGAGGAAGAGTGCAAAGTGCCATGTTTATCAAGTCTTATACATACTGTCAACATGATTTATCACTGTTGATGTTGACCTTGGTCACCTGGCTGAGACAGTGTCTGTCAGATTTCTCCAGTATAAAGTTACTCTGTGCCCTTCCTTTCCATATTGTCCCGTGTGAAGGAAGTCACTATGTGTAGCCCCCACATAAGGAATGGGAAATTACTCCCCACCTCCTCGAGAATAGGATATCTACGTAAATTATTTGCGATTCTTCTGCACTGGAGATTTGTCTACTCTGCTTACTTATCTAGTCAATCATTTATATCACTGTGAATTCACAGATGTTGATTTATTATTTGGGTTATAATCCAATACTATGTTTTCTTGCTCACTTTTTTCCAGCTTAGGTCAATGTGAGCTCTTTCAGTTAGTTCCTATGTCCCTTTTACATACCCCCCATCCTTGTGGGGGGTTTTTCCTTGTGTTTTTGGGGGTGAGGGGAGCACTCCTTTACTTTTTGGCGCTACAATATGTCCCAGGCTCACCTGGTATAATTCCTGCTCTAGTCCTGGAATCAGCCTTTTTTCCAAGGAGCCTTGGAGCTTTATATCGGAGAACAGTTTTAGCTACCGGGATCTAGGTGCTTGATGTGCTCAGTTTGGCCATTTTTAATGCATCTATTTCCTAAACATACACCTTTTCTCAGGGCCAACTTTGGGCAAGACTCTAGAGCAGACAAGACAAATGAAGTGAAAATAATTCTACTATTCCATGGTCTAAGACAAGTGCTCTGTATGTGGTATGAATAGAGCTTCATGGTAATTGAAAGGTAGCAGGAGACTTCCAACTGGGGATTTAGATCTTTTTCTTGACTCTAGACCGTACGTACCTCCTATCTTTTAGGTCTATATTTTAGCAGCTCTGCCCTTATTTACTCTTTCCTACGAAAGCCTGTAATATCAGCCTGACCTGAGTTTGAATTCTGGCTCTGCCACTTATTAGCTATGTGACCTGGAGCAAATCTCTCAACTACACTGAACCTTGGTTTCTTCATCTGTAAATTGGAGATAGCGATGCTAATAGGACCCACCTTTCGAGGCCATTGGGAAGACTCAGGAGAAGGCATGTGCAATGCCTGGCACACTGTCTGGCACAGGTGGGCACAGTGAATGCTGGCAATCACAACAGCAGGCACAGCTGAAGTCTCTCTTGGAGTGACAGTCTTTGGAGTATCAGCTAATTCTTAGGACAGAATGCAGAAAAGGCTGTGAGTAATACAGGTGGTAAAGGCATAGCCAAAGAAGTGGCTGTGAAATGGGCTGACTCCTGGGGTCAAGTCAGATCTGCCTGCAGATGACATTGCTTTTGAGATGTAGACCATAAATGATCGGGGTTCTGTGGTCACCTGACATTTGGTGACTCAGCACAAGTGTAGCACCAAGAGGTGAGGTGGCATCTGCTGCCACCCCCCTCACCCCACCCCATAATTCATGCCCATCAAAATGCATCAGCATAGCCTCCAACATCAACATCTGCTCAGTGTCCCAGAAAGGACCCTCATGCTAGGGGTCCCCACACAGAGCTTCCCCAGAAGGTGACGATGTGGCTACAAATGGTTTCCTGTTCTGGAGGGAAAACAGGACTTAAACTAAGCCTCTTCAGAGAGGTTTGAGACCTTTTAGGAACAGGCAAAGCATAGATTCTATGAACTTTCCCTTGGGTTAGGTATATCCCAGGAGCCTTAAAATACAGCCTAATCTGGAGCTAATGGTCATACCATTTGGTGTTTTTGATACCTGAGGGAGGGTGTGGCAGTCCCAAGCCTTGGTGGGTTTTTTTTTTTTTTTTTTACTTGAGAAGTATCCAGTGCAGTGATTCTCAAGGTGTGGTCCCTGGACCAGAAGGAGCGGCGTCATCCGGAAATGTGTTAGAAACACAAATTCTTGGGTCCCATCCCAGACCCACTGAATCAGAAACTCTGGAGGTGAGCCCTGTCTCCTCCCCTGCCCATGCAATCCGCATTTTAACAAGGTCTCCAGGTGATTCGGATGCCAGCTGAAGCTTAAGAACCATCGATCAAAAGGATGCAGGACTTTCTAAAACTTTCCATGTTAAATTTAAAGATATTCGGAGCTCTAAGTGTCGTAAGAGACTAGCTCTCTCTCTCTTGCATATGAGACTCATTAGGAGCACATCAAGTATTTATTGGATGAATGAATTGAAAAATATTGAAGTATTAAATTAAATAGAAATTCATGACACTGACAGCACCAAGTGTTGGCGAGGATGTGGAGAAAGAGGAACTCTCATTGTTGGTGGGAATGCCAAATGTTACAGCAACTTGGGATGTCAGTTTGACAGTTCCTTAGAAAGCTAAACATATTCTTCTCATACAGTTCAGCTATCACACTCCTTGGTATTTACCCAAAGGAGTTGACAACTGTCCACACAAAAACCTGCATATGAATGTTTATAGCAGCTTTATCCATAACTGCCAAAATGTGGAAGCAACCAATATGTCCTTCAGTAGGTAAATGGATAAATGAACTGTGGTCCATCCAGACAGTAGAATATTATTCAGTGATAAAAATAAATGAGCTATCAAGCTATAAGGAGACAGGGAGAAAACATAAATGCATATTTCTAAGCAAAAGAAGCCGATCTGAAAAGGTTGCATACTGTATGATTCTATCTGTATGACGTTCTAGAAAACACAAAACTATGGAGACAGTAAAAAGATCAGCGGTTGTCAGGAGAAGGTTATGTGGCAAAACATCATCTTTAGGGTGGCAATGGACCCAGCTGAACTTCCATAGTTTTAGCCAGAGGTGCCCTATGGCAGTTTCAGCCAATGAGATTTAAGCAGATGCTGTTGGGTGGGGCTTCCAGGAAAGCTCTTTAAAAGAGAACAGAAAAAAAGGTGGAGTGGGAGGAATAAATTGGCATGCACCTTTTGTCCTCTGTCCTTTGCTTTCTTCTGCCTGGAGTGCTGATGCAATGCTGGAGGCGCAGTGGCCATCTTATAGTCATGAGGTAACCATGAGAGCAAAGGCTGCAAACTAAGGATAAGGATGCAGAAAGCTAGAAGAAATGTCAGTTCTAGAGGGTGTTGTGCAGCTGCCGTACCAGTCCTGAACTGCTTACTGCTGGGTTTTTATATAGGGGAAAAAACACCCCCGTCATTTGTTTAGGTTGATATTTTGGGAGTTCCTGCTACTTGCAGTTTAACTGAATCAGGTTATTTTCGGTCTCTCTTAGTAGCTGAGAGTCCAGACTTGGAGGTCTGACAGACCTAGTGATATGTTCTGCTATGTACTTTGGACACAGTGCCTCATATTTCTCAACTTTGGATACTTCATCTGTGAAACGGACACAACAACATCTCTGACTGCTGTATTGTTTAAGTGTTATTAGCATAGTGCCTTGCACATACTAAGGAACACAAAACTGGAGTTGCCTCCCATTACAGACATAAGGTACCTCATTGTATACAAGAACTTTAAAAAATAGGCTAGATCTGGCAGCGTTGTGTCTTGGACACTTTGCATATTATATACCTTCTGGTTCATTGTCATGTGACAAATTAGAGTCACCTGTTGCCAAGGGGATCTTCCCAGGCCTAACCCCAGATTGTTATTCACTCCTTCGCCCTTTCCGGGGGTTGATGCCTACACATCACTCTTGGGAAACTACCCCCACCCGATCAATACACAGCCCCTTAAAGAGCAAGACTGTTATACAGAGGGAACAGGCCATGATTCATGCCCTTAAGACCGCCCCCTGGCACTCAGCTGATCGCACCAGAAGTAGACACATAACCCAAAGGGACACACTCTGTGGACTGGTCAGAGGCCGAGCAAGGGTCCTGGTGGGAAAGTCCTTCCCACAGGACAATCACTAGAGGAAAACAACCCTGCTGGCTGGTCACCCTTCATGAGGGACCTCAGCGCTGCCTGGCAAGCTGATTCCATATCACTGATCCATGTACCCTCCCACCCTCTGAGATGGCTGTTTTGAATGTTTTTATCTCTTTTCAGAACTTCTTTCCCTCTTCATTTTCATCTGATGACATTGCTTCTGATTTTAGTGAAACAAACAAACAAAAGATAGAAGCAATTGGAAGAGAATGGCTTCATTCTCCTGGAATTGAGTCTGTGCCCTTTGCACAGCCTTCCTTCCTCTTGCCAGGGATGAACTGTACCTGTTCCTTGCAGAGGCCAGCCCTCACCTGGGCGCTGGAGCCTATGTCTTCTTGCCACTCTAGAACATCACTCTAGGACACTAGTTCTTCTCTCCCTCCTGTAGCATAATGTTTGTCCCCCTCTTCTGGATCACGTTCTATGCAAACACGCTCCAATGTTCTCATCCTGAAACAACAACAAAAACCTCCCTTTAGCTGGAACCCCCTCTACCTCCCACCTCACTCCTGTGCTGCCCTTTTATAGCCCCCTCCTGCTTTGTCCTCGCCATTCCCACTTTCTTGCTTCCATTCCCTCTTGAACTCACTCCAGTCAGGCTCCTGTCTCCATCATTCCATGGAGACCACTCTTGTTGCTGTATCCAATGGCCAATTCTCAATCCTCAGCTTATTCAAACTTTCAGCAGCATTTCACGCCAATGATTATTCCCTTTTTGAAACAGTGTCTTCACTTGGTCTCTTCAGTGTGGGAAATAGACACTAACAAATGCTTTTATAATGTGATGTGCGCTCCATTAGGGCAAGGTCTTTATTTCATGTACAGTTATTTCCCCAGCACCTGGGACGATGCTGGTTATGTATTAGGCTCATAGTATGTCGTCGTTGAATGGATGAATCTAGATCAGGGGTGAGCAAAGGACAGCCCACAGGCGAAAGCTGGCCCTCTGTCTGTTTTTGTAAATAAAGTTTTATTGGAACACAGCCACACTCATTCATTTACACATCGTCTGAGGCTGCTTTCACGCTACCTCAGCAAAGATGAATAGTTGTGACAGACACCATATGGCCCACAAAGCCAAACATATTTACTATCTGACCCTTTGCAGAAGTTTGTTGACTCCTATTTAGATCATTATTTTGATTTCCACTCGTGCTGTGCATGTGAGACCCTGACCACAGGTGATCAAAGAGAGAAAGTTCACGTGGAGAGAACACAATGACCTCCCTCACCCATGAGCACTCTCAGGGCTTGTCTGTGGCCAGAGGCTGAGAAGGACTCTCTGTGGTCAATAATTAAGTGGTGGTGGGGGGAGGGAGTGGGGTGATGGATGTTGAAGAAAAAAGAAAATTAACCTTATTAACAGGAAAACACTCCCCTGGGCAATCAAGTTATACCATGTGCTTTGCATGTTTTATTTTACTTAATCCTCATATAATCCCCTGAGGCAGGCCCTGCTGTCTCCAGTTTGCAGATGGGGACACTGAACACACGCAAGTTCAATGTTTTGATAAAAGTCACACAGCTCAATGAAATATCAGAAAGAGTGTCATTGATGCCAGTGCCTGAGATAGACTCTGGCCCAGGTAGCAGTAATGATAACTGCAAACACACGTGGGGCTTATGATGATGTGCAGGTCCTGTTCTCAGTCCATCCCATCAGCCTCAGGAAACTAAGGCATACGAAGATTGACTGACTTGCCCAAGGTCATATGGCCCTGGTGAAGGGCAGTGCCTGGTAAGCTGGCTCTAGTCTCAGTTCTTTGCCACTTTACCATAACATGCAATAGGTCCTCCATGAATACTCATTGAACTAATGGATTTGAACCTGAATCTCCTGAGCCCCAGCCCAGAGCCTCTGCCACTGTTCTGCAGAGGCCGCCCTTGGAAGGTTCCGAGGGGTGTACAGCATTTTGCTTAGTGTATAGCTGGCAAGGAGGGAGAGCTGGGGCCATCTGACTTGTTTCTGCAGAAATTACTGGAATGTTTCAGAATTTACTCATCTCTGTCTACGTTTTTATCTCTCTTGGGACACTGCCCATTCCCTTGGGGAAACTGTAATTTCAATAACTTATGATAACATCTGTCTTTTAGACATGTGAATCTTCTGCAAAAATGTGTCAGGAGAAAGTAGGCCTTCTAGTTTCTTACCAAACCTGCAGGTTTCTTACCAAACTCATTGAAGTAGCTTCCTTATTCATCCTATTTATAGGTTTATATTGTGCAACAAATATATTCTCCAACTGACGGTTGTACAAATGATGGCTCTCCAATGGGTGGTGAATTTTTTTCCCCATGTAAAAATATTTAACCTAAAAAATGGGATTTGAGCTATGTTTCAAAATCAGATAAAAACCATTATAAATTTTACGCACGCTTGGCCATCTCTCAAGACTAGGACAGGGCTAATAAGAAAGGAGGTATTTTTTGTTCATTAAGGCACATTTTCCATTTTCTGGTTGCGGGGAAAGAAAAAAGTGACATCTGGCCCTCTGGTTTATTCATTTTGGGCTCCCATAACAAAATACCACACAGACTGAGTGGCTTAAGCAACGGAAGTTCATTTCTCAATTCTATTGTAGAGGCTGGGAAATCCAAGATTAAGATGCTGGTGAATTCTGTTCCTGGTGAGGGTTCTCTTCCTGGCTTGCAGATGGCCGCCTTCTCACTGTGTCCTCATGTAGCCTTTTACCGGCACATGCACTTGGGGAAAGAGGTCTCTCTCTTCCTTAGAAGGCCACCAATTCTATCAGATTAAGACTCTACCTTCATGACCTCACTTAACCTTAATTGCCTCCTGAAAGCTCCATCTCCAAATACAGTCACATTGGGGGTTAAGACTTCAACACATGAATTCTGAGAGGACAATATTCAGTCCACATAACTCTCTCCCCGTCCCTGAGAACATGACACGTGACTTGACACCATGAAAGTTTGCTAGTTGATTTTGCAAACATTCTTCAATCCAGTTTTGAGTCCATTCTAGACACACTTCCGTATAGGAATACTTTGAGCTATTTGCTTTAGCTTCAAGTCTTTCCACACATGAGTAAAAGTCATGCGTGTTACAAAGAAGTTAATCATTTTTCTGGTAATAGCAGTTACCTTTTAACAATTGCTTAAAAAGTACCAGGTGTCATACTAAGCAGTTTCTATCTCTAAGCATTTTGTTTTATCTTTTAACCTTCTTGACAGCCTATGATGGATGAGACAGTATTATTATTACCCCCATTTTATAGATGAGGAAACTTAGGTTAAAGAAGCCACGTAACTTGCTCAAGAGCACACACTAGGACTGGGCCTGGATTTGACCCCAACACGAACTCCAAGGCATTCACCTGACCACTCTCCATGCCTCGCAGTTGGTGAGGAAAGTTATATTTCCATAGACTTAAGTCCATAATCACCAGAAAGTATGGTTCAGTACAACCCTTTAGATGAATCTCGAGCTGAGAAGGAAAGTCATTCGTTTTGGTCCAGCTCCTGCTTCTATTCAGGTTTCTTTTATTCATGTATTTCTGCTAGTCACAGTTGAGGCAAAGGGATACCTTTCTGAAAAGCCACTCATAATTTGAAAAAATTTTGCTCTTATTATATGTTTGAAAGTTTCTGAAAGAAAAAAGACACTTCTGAAAAGAAATAGTAGAGGATCATAATGGTGCCATGCCCATTCTGTAATTCATTTTAATGGCTGTCTTTCCTCACCTATGTGGAGTGTATCCCAAGACAGTTTTGTGGCTTTTTTAAAAATGAAAATGTCCCTCACTTTCCAGAAACCCAAAGGAAAAACTATGACAGAAATGTTTTTTTTTCTCTCTCTCAGGTCTGTGTTGCAAGTAATATGTTTTTGTCATGATTAAAGTCTATTTTACAAAGGAGTCCAGATGTTAGAATGATCTGAATGAGAAGCGTGGACAGGAATTGAAGCAATGCTTCTTCCTTCTTGAAAGCTAGTGGGAGCAGGATTCGGGCTGTATACACCTTGGAGAGGAACAGTGATGGAGGTGAGAACATAACAATCCAATCGGATATCCCTAGTTACTAGAATTGGGGGGCTTAGCTCTTTTTTCCCCCCTCCTAAATGTTTACACTTGTAGGAGAATTTTCCAGCTTCCTGAGAAAACAGGTTTTTTTTTTTCCCCAAGAAAGATAAGAGTGTTTATCCTTTGCAGTATCTCTTCAACAGCAAAGGAGTATTACAGGAAGGAAATAAGCCCTTCAATTACAAACCAGCTCGTTTTAAAGCATCCAGGCTTACTTTTCTTGTCTGTGCCTACTCGTCTTATAAACTGTTTACCGAATAGTTAACTCTGCCCTGCTCCCACCCCCTTCAAGAATGGGAGGATGGAAGGAAAGCAGGGATACAAAATCATGTGGCAACAATGACAGCCATTTGGCCTGTTTAGAGGTGCTTATGCAGAAAGAAACACAAGAAAACAAAGGAGAAGTGTGTGAACTTCTAACCCTCATCCCCACATGCCATTGGGTTGGTGGGTGGCATAAGCAAAAGTTCAAGTTCCCTGAAGTAGGCGTTTGTATGGGACCAAGTGACAAAGAACCAAGGAGGGTAAGAACTTGTGAGCAAGTGGAAAACTACCAAGAACGGTCCAACCCTGCCAGCCACTCCTGTCATCTCACAGAAGGGCCGGTATCTTAGCTTCACTTCACTCTGATTCCAGGAGGCCTGACCCGTTCTAATGGGGCCAGCCCTTTCCACATGGTAGAGATTTTGTTCAACAGTGAGTTTTCCGGCCCAGCCCCCGGTTCTCAGCTCCTCTTGTCCAAATGGAGTGACACTTTATCAGCTGGGGGGTAGGCAATAGATGGAGGATATTAATTATTGCTAACTGACTCTTGCCTGCAATTCTGCTTGCAGCTTTCATGAATCCCACATGTTTTAATTAATACATTGAAAAGGCAACCATGGCTCAAAAGTGTTAAGAGACGAGGGTACTTCAATTGATCCCCGCGCTGTGGTTGTCTGAATGGATCTGCTCAATGAATACTTGGAGAAGGGCAGTAAGCGTTTTCGGAAATAGTGTGAGAACATAGGCAAGCCATGCAGGGGCTTCATCAAGGAATTCCAGTAGGTTTTACCTCTGGGTTTACATGTCGGCTTTAGCATTTGGTGAAAGCTTTCTGGGGAGAGGGAAATACGGGAACCCGGGGAGGGGCAGAGGTGTTTTCATGAATACATGCTGGATAAGGATAGTTAACGCACTTGAGCTGGTGGTTTGTGCTTTTGCAAAACATGATTCCGGAAGGTAGGAGGTTTTTCTGGAAAGCACACTGATTCTGGAATCGAGGGAGGTGGGATTGATCTAGACTCTTCTCTTATTGTGACACTCTGAGCAAGAAACGTAATCTTTGTGAGTGTTTGTTAAAAGGGAACAGTGATTCCTGCCTATCTCAAATGAGGTAGTGGGTGAGAAAGCGCTTTGTAAAACACAACATTACCATAAACATTATATAAAGTGAGACAAAGAATTTAGAGAGATCCAAGGGAGACCTGGAATAGGTGGTATCTCAAGGAGAGAAGGAATATTGCCGGGTCAGGTTAGATGCCAAAGTTGTGGGTTTGAATTGTGTCCCCCCCAAACATGTGTTGAAGTCCTAACCCCTGCAATTAGTGAAGGTGACCTTATTTGAAAGTAGGGTCTTTGCAGATGTAATCAGGTTAAGATGAAGTCATACTAGAATTTAGGATGGGCTCTAACCCATGACTAGTGTTCTTTTTTTTTTTTTTTAAAGATTTTTATTGGGGAATTGGGGGAATGGGAACAGTGGTGGGGAATTGGGGGAAGGGGAACAGACAAGTTGCTGTCGTTTTGTTCTTCAATCTAGTTGTGGAGGATGTTGCTTCACTGGCCCACGTTGGCACCATCATTGCGCTCTTCCCTGGCAGGCAGATCAGTCGCCGGCTTCTGGACGGCCGCTCACTGCGGCTGCTGGCCGCTCACGCTGGCTGCTGGCTACACACGGTAGCCCATGGCAACCCACTGCCGCAGGGGCTGCAGCCTACACCATCGCCGGTGACTCACGGCAGCCCAGCTCCAGGTTGAGCTGTTTTTCAGCATCTTAGCTGTGGAGAGCAGTGTCACTGGCCCTCATATGTGGGATCCGAACCGGGGCCCTCTGGCGTCCCAGGCCAGCTCTTAACCATTGCGCCACTCGGCCGGCCCCATGACTAGTGTTCTTACAAGAAAGGGGAAATTTATACACAGGGAAGAAGGCCATGTGAAGACAGAGGCAGAGGTTGGAGTGATGTAGCTACAAGCCAGACACTGAGGACTTCTGGACTCCACAACTGAGAATAAATCCGTTGTTTTCAGCTACCAGTAATTTGTGGTCATTTGTTACAGCAGCTCTAGGAAATTAATACAGGTAGGGAAAGTGTCTACCAGGTTTAGCAACAAGGAAGTCATAAGAAACCACAATGAGCGAAGCTTCGGTGTAGCAGTGAGGGGGATCTGACTGGAGCTAACGATAGGGGAGAAAGGGAGACTGAACATCGGCAACTCTTTCGAAAATTCTGGCTCTGAGGAGAAAGAAGAAAGAGGCAGTAGCTAGAAGGTGTCAAGATTTTGTTTTCAATATGAGGACTTGATCACATATAAAATGCTGATGGCAAGAGACATTATAGAGAAGAACCTTTTTTGAAAATACAGGTAAAGGAAGAGTTTGTAACAGGGAAAGTCACTAACGGAGGCAGGTATGGGATCCAGAGTGGAGGGCGGAGAGCTGGTGAAGATGCAGATGGTCTGGAGGTTTGGCTGCAGGAGGCCAAGCGAGCCTGCCAGGCAGCATTCTGGGGGCCGGAGAGAAGGCCATCCTGAGGGTGGACAGGGCAGAGCCACTCGGAGGTTTGAGAATGAAGAACAAGGCTGGTGATAGCTAATGAGCAGAACGAGAGGGCTGACAGGGAAAACGGAGGATTGCTAGGCACCATGGAAAGGCCGCGTGGAAGTGGGGTCTACCAGCCCTTGTGATTGCCTCTCTCACCCATCCCCCTTGCTTGCTGACTGAGCCCCTGTGTCAGGAGTCCACCACTCAGGGGAGATGCCCCCTTTCGCCTTCTGCTGGATATTGCCATGTCTCGATGAGGATTAGGAAAGTCAGTGTCAACTGCTGTAAGAAACCAGCCCAAGACTTCAGTGGCCTAACTCCATATGCATTTATATTTTGTTCAATGAGTCAGTGGCTCTCTTCAAGTGCAGACTCAGGGATCCAGGTTTCTTCCATTGTGTGAAGCTGTCAGATCTATTCCTGGTAGAAGATTAAGCAAGAGGGTGAGCCATTTGCACTTGGGGCTAGGCTCATCCTTTTTGACCACATCCCGCTGGCCAAAACCCAGTCATGTGCTAACAGCAAGGGAAGCTGGGAAATGTAGTTCTGTCTGCCCAGGTAGCAGAATGGAACTGCTTAGCACAAGGAAAGGCTCTGCCTCACTGTGTGATGCTTGGAATTATGGCAGCCATGGTGCAACCATGAGGAGACTTATTCTGACATGCTGAGCGTGGGAGAGTGGGAAGATGCAAAGAACCTGGGTCCTTAATGACATCATTAAGGTGCTAATATAATCAGTCCCAGAGTGTGCTTTCACTAGATTTTTTTTTTTTAATGAGCGATAAAACCTTTTCTTATTACCAAACATTTTTGAGTTGGGTTTTTTTGTTACTGACAACCAAACAACTCCCCATTCAGAAACCATGAATTTAATTACATTATGCAAACAAGTTATTACTCTTAGATTATTGTATTTCGTTTTAGGCAAAGAGATGAAAAATATAAGAAACTCAGAAAATTCACCTAGTTCAATCTTTTCTTGCCAGCCCCGTTGGGAAATGGGAATCAAAATACTTTTCATCTTCGAGTTAGAGTTGCACAATATTTGCATGAAATTTACATTGTGTAAGACACAATCAAGATTATGACTACACCAATTGGCATTTTAAACAGTCTGTCATTGCCTGACCATTCGGACAATGTGAGCTGCTTCACACAACTCCCTAAGAGGCTCCGTTCCTCACTTATCAAATATTTATGTAGAACCTACTAAGTGTGGTTGCTTCTGTCTTCACTTGCTAGATTGAGTACTACCCCGGAGTGGTATTTCTCTTGTTAATTTTTATACACTTGTTACCTAGCAAACAGGATTTGATACATAGATCGCATATACATAAATATTTGTTGAATAAAATTTGATCTGATTTTCCTGGTAGAGTTGAAAACACGTGAGTTTCAGCTTCAGACAGTGCTGGAATGGAATCGTGACTTTGACACTTGGATTGAGTGACCTTGGGAAAGTTACTTAATCCAGCTGAGCCTCAGATTCCTACTGATTGGTGATAAACATCCATGAGGGAGCATAAAGTGTCTAGTTTATTCCTGGCACAAAACAGACACATTGTTAATAGTTGTTCTCCTCTTCTTCCTCCTCCTTCATCTAGCGCCTTATCCATCAAGCCACTCCCTACTTCCCAATTGATAAATATTCTGTAAACTCAAGTTCTATGATAAACATAATTAAGAAGGTGAACCCGCTGCCAGCAAATTATGTAAAGCCCTTGCAAATTATTTTTGCATTAGTTTCTATTTTGTATGATCTGCGACAGGGTTTCCTGCTATTAGTATAGATAATTGAGGGCTAACAATCTTTCATTTTAATGGCCATGTGCTCAGAGCATCTCCCAGACACACAAATGCAAAGAAAAAAATGTCTTCTCTCCATGCTTTTAGGTGAAGTATTTCTCTTTTCAGCTGAACTGAAAAGTAGCTTGAGTTCTAATCTCACACTAACATTACAGGCTCTGACCGGCCGTCCTTTTTAGTTTAACTTACTTCTCTCACAGTTGACCTGGGAGGCACAATTTAATGACAAGGTTAGACAGGTGAAATTTGTCCCTGTTGGCACTAGCTGTGTACTCATAGGCAAAGCAGAGGGCGCAGCTTGTGCTTATTTTGTCTGAATTAAAGAGTGCTGCCCTCGGTCAGAAGCCCTGAGTTGCAGTCTCAGCCTGTGATTTCGCTGCAGTGTGGTGTTGGGCATTTCACTTCAAATGTGCCCTGGCCTGGGTTTCCTCTTCCGTAAAATTTGGGTTTTAGGCCTGATAATTCTGGAGGTTCCTTGAACTCTACATTCTGTGCTAGGGGTTCCTTTGCTACTTTCTTTTTCTCTTCTTGATTTCTTATTTCAATATCCACTTCTTAAATAATTCAACAGAAGAATGAAACCAATCAGTGCTCCATTATTTTGCCACGGGGGTGGGGGGTGGTGGTGGTGGAAAGAAGTAGCCTAAATGTTCAATAAGAGGGAAAAGGCTAAGTGAATCCTGGTAAATCAATCACCGCAGTGAAATTTTATCCAGTGATCAAAAGGGACGTTTATGAAGCCTCTCTAGCAAAACAGGAACATGTTTTTGCATGATGTTAAATGAAAAAGACAGAAGACAAATGACTCCTCAGCCATGATAACAACAGTCTAGAAAGTATACAGGAATGTGTAAAAATTCTACAAGCGAATGGGAAAAGTGAAAACATTGATACGTAAAAAGTATGGTTCCTTTCTCATTTCTTATGAGAGGAGAAAATGTTCAATATAATCTATGTTTTTCATTGGGTATCTTGTCTTGTAAATTTATCTAAAGTAGACTAACGGCTTTAGATTCCTTAAATACTAGAAGGGGCTGGAGGTCAGCTGACCTCAAGCAGGTTAGATCCCAGGCCCTCCCTCCACCTTATCTAAGCTCTTTCCAGGTAACTTGTCCTCGTGACAGTGATGGAGGAAAATGTATTTCTCAAATGGATTGGGCTTTTTTTCTCTCTCTCTGCCCTCCCTTTTATTTTTTTCTTTTCTTGTTGTTATTTACTTTCCCCCAATACTCTTCCCCCCCCTCCCATGGAGGAACAATTTAGGTACAAATAAATGCACAGATATGAAGTGTACAGTTCCATGAGTTTTGATAAATATATACAGCCATGCAATCAACTCTCTAATCAAGCTACAGTACACTTTCATCACTGTGGAAATTCTGTGTCCTTTCCAGTAAATCCCCTTGCCTCCAGGCAACCACTGTTCTGATTTGTATCAACATAGATTAGTTTTTCCTGCTCTAGACCTTCATATAAATGCAATCATACAGATGGTTTCTTTTTTGTTTGTTTGTTTTGTTTTTGTCTGGCTTCTTTCGCTCAGCATACGGTTTTTAGGATTCACCTGTGTTGTATCAGCAGCTCATTTCTTTTCATTCCCAGGTAGTATATTCCTCTGGTAAACTGAATAATGGCTTCAACAGTATTCAGGTCTTAATCCCTGGAACGTATGAATCTTATTTCATGTTGCAAAAGGGACTTTGCAGGTATGATACAGCTAAGGATCTTGAGATGGGAAGGTTAGTTTGGATTATGCATATTGACCCTAAATGTAATAATCCCAAGTAAGAAGAGGGAGATTTGAATACAGAAGAGGAGAAGGTGACATGACCACAGAGGCACAAATCGGCGTGATACATTTTGAAAAACTCATAGGCCAAGGACTATAGGAGGCCACAAGATATACCTAGGAATGGAATTGTTGGGGCATTGAGTAGTGCATGATAATAAGAAACGTCATTTTCCCATGTGATTATGCCATTTTACAAGTCCACTAACAAAGTCTGAGACCTGATACTCCTAAAACACCCCCAAACAAACACATAAGAAGTCTGGGGTCATTGACCCCAAAGGATAAGGGATTGGTGCGAGTCAATTTCTGGGTTCTTTCTGGATATTTCCAGACCCTCATTACTTCGAGAGTCCTCAGCATGAGCTCTAGGACAAGATCTATGCCTGGATTTTTCCCTTTCTTTTCTTTTCTCGAAAAAGAAATAGTTTACCTGCCTAATCACCCCCATCCTCTTGTCTCTTCCTTCTGTCCCTGTGCTCCCCATTAGGACACACTGTACTTTCTCTGTGGGTGTGAGTCACAACCCCAGGGGCCTGGACAGCCCAGGGAGCAGGAGCCTGCGAGTCTAGACTTCAGGGTCCTGAGAGTGACACAGGAAACAAGAACGCAGCATGCCGAATGCCTTTCCCATTGGGGCAGTCAACCATATTATTCTTCAGTTAATGGAATTTTCTTGCTCTTGTAAGTAGAAAAACACCAGTAGTCCAGATGCCGCCCACTACAGTGGTTGATAAAACACTCAAAGAAAAGGGGTCAGAGAAGGGGAGGGGGATAGGAGAGGGGAAAATCCTGCAAGGTCTGTGTTTTCTTTTTTGACTTGGGGGGGAGGAAATGGAAGGACTGTATTGTTATTTTTGCTTTTGTTTTTTCACCTAAAGAAAATTAGCTGGGGCCTCTTCCAACTCTGATCTCTCTAGATTTCAGAAGCCTTCTGAAGTTAAGCTCAAGAACAAAGAGGTGGTTGTTTTCCAGATGCGATCATGGTGAGCCAAGTTTTGGGACCTGAAAGAGGATCTGGAATTTGGGGGTCAGCTGGTTTATCCCCCATAATTCTCAAACTTGTTCAGATCATGGATTTTAAAAAAAAATGGTTCATCAGCTTGCTAAAACACTTCCCCCATCTCTTTCCATTTATAATACCTGTGTAGTAATGCCTTGCATAGCATGTAAACTTCTAAGCACATGCCTTCCATAAGGGCCCATGTTATATTCTGGTATGTCATTTGGAACTACTGAGTTTACATCTGTATCAACCCTGATATACTTCTGTGGTCTGCTGGCTAGTTTGAGAATGATGGGAATGCAAGACCCTGGATGTCATTTGTGACCCTTTGGGGCCAAAAAGAGTCATGTATATTATCAGTGAGGCCAGACCCACCCCGATTCTTAGTCCCGGAGCTCAGGGACGGTCCCTTGGCAGTGACTGAATAGAGCTCCCATGCCAGGCCTGGCCGGATGTTGGCCTGGGAACCCTCTTTGCACATGGTGGTACAAGTCCTCTCCCTGCCGTGCAGTGGTAATAGCTCTGGAATGTGAGCGCAGCATGTGACACAGTCATGAGTTTACACAGAAGTGGAGGCTTCATGGGGGGTGTGGTGCATGGCCTAAGGTATTTGGACAGTCCCCCACCAGCATTCAGCTACTATTGAGAGGTAGAACGGCTCAGTTAACTCGCCTTGGCATGGAAAGTGCTGCACAGAGTTTAGTTGAGGCTTTCCCCCAGAGCATCTTCTATCTGGACTCATAACAACACCAGCCATTTGTCGTGCCAAGGCATGACAATACGGGCTTGACTTACATCACTGCTTTGTCTTCTCACCATACCTGGAAGGTAGGTAGGGAAACAGAGGAGCAACTCCTTCCAGGTGCTCATATTTCCCATGTTTTCCCCCAGCAACCCAAGAACCTGCACCCTGTTGTTCTGGAATGTGAGAGCAGCATGGGGTACGGGCACATGCCCATCCTCTCCCAGTTGAGCCAGTTAGCACAGAAGTCGATACTCTGTGGGAGCCACTGTGCAGCATAGCATCGTGCAAAGAACAGGGCCTCAGGGGTTTGCAGTCCTAATTATGATATAATTCTATTGGGAAAGTGTGGGGAGGTGAGCATGATAGAAATCGGAGGTGAGGAAGATGAATCCTTATCGTCCATACTGGGAAGTAAATAGATGCCATCTCCAAATTGAAAACTGAGTAAGCAACTATATAAACATGTTATTTTGAGCTAAAAGAGTTGAAGGGGGATGGTTGCCTCTGAGTAATAAATGATGGGGGTTGTAGGAGGCTAAAGCTTTTCATGACAAGCCTTCCAGAACAATTTAGCTCTTGAAACTACTGTGTGATAAAAAGATAGGAAGAAAATCTAAATTTAAAAAACTATGAATAAGATTTAGATGCATTAGCCAGGAAACATTTTTATGATTCACTCTTGAATAAAAAAACCAAACAAACAAATTTCAGAGTAATGTGAATAATGGGATCCAACATTCATTCTTTGAACATGAAAAAAAAATCATGACTGTGTACAAACTATATATTTGCATGTTTATGTAAGCATAAAGAATGGTGTGTAAAGATACACACTCAACTTTAAATAGTAGTTGTGTCGGGGGATGTAAAAGGGTAGAGAGAGAGAAAGAAATTAGTATCTAGTTTTGCCATTATTAACCATTTAAGAAAAAAATTTGAAAAATAGATGTTAACATTAAGTACTTGTCCATCATGTATTAAACTACTTTCTAAATTAAAAAAGTACAGGAGATGAGGATCAGGAGATGAGGCTATGAATGGAGTCATTTACTCTTGCTGAGTCCTCACTTCCTCAGCTGTAAAATGGAGGATGCCACTTTTACTTCCTCCCAGGACGGTGGTGAAGGTCAAAGGAGACTTTGTGAATGAACTTGCTTGGTCAACTGTGAAGGCCATATGGACACAGGAGGTTATTTTTTTTTTTTTAGTTGGGAGGTAAGAGTCATTCAGTCAGCATGAGGGAGTACTTGTCTTTGGCAGGAAATGACACCCAGTGGGGAACTGAGGACTCAGGGAAGGGGTGGTGGTCCCCAGGATGGAGGTCAGTCCTCAAGGAGGAGGTGTACCTGGTTCCAAGGAGGGTACTCAATGAGAAGGTTGTTACTCAGAGAGGGGGATGATACCCAGAGGGGAGGCTGTGCCAGTGGGACCTTGGAGAGACTTGTCACCTGATTTGACCTGTAAAGGGGACTCATGGCAAAGGTCAGATGAAACGGAAAGAGACAGCTTGTGCAATTCTTCACATTTAAATAAAAAGCAGCAGCCAAGTCCCAAATCTTTAGTGCTCTGCCCACAGTTAGGTGTTTTAGAACATCCATTTGTCCACAATGGTTTTAGATTTCTGCCCAAGGAACAACAGTTAAAATTAAAGTCAACATTACTGTGATCAAACTGATCTCATATTTCTCCTGCCTGGAAATACCTACAATTCCTTAAAACAATGTTTCAATTTAAAATGTCCGGTGGCATTTTAAAGTGTAATAAAAAACCCACCCTCCTTTTCCTGCCTCCCACTCCTGGTGTTTTGGAGACGTCTGCACACACGGACTTTCAATCAAGGGGAGACTGTTTGTCCTTTATTTCGTGCACCTCTGTTTTGCTGAAGTGAAGTGCTGTGATAAACCTACAGACGCTGGTGACTCAGGTTGGATCATGGGAAGGAAGTGGGCGAGTCATAGTGAATGAGTTTGCAGTGTGCTTTCATACCCACCTGACATGTTTCAGAGTTGCAGTTAGAAGGATCATTAGGCCAATTTGGATTTGGAGCCATTCATTCAGCTAGTAAGAGTCACTGACCCACCCTCTCTCCATGTACCTGCATTTGCACCTGTGGTCAGTGCCCATATTTGGCAGGTACATCTTAGTCTATTAAAATATTGAACTACCTTCATGCTGGTTGCCAAATAAGCATTGCCTGAACACTTTCTAACTTCCCCAATGGCCTGGGCCCATTCTAATTGGTTGGTGCCTATTATTACACTGATTATTAAATGGTTGTCACCCCAGTGACAATTAAAACAAATTCCCACCTACATATGTGGTGGAAGGTGCCATGTCTTCCCTTGCCCGGAAAAGTCTCCAAGTTTCTTCCAGGATGACAGGAGGCCCTAACCACTATCTTTGTTAGACGATTGAATGAACCAAGTTTGGAAAAGATACTCCATTGACAAGGACCAGAATTAATGTCTGCTGGTTTTTTGTTTGTTTTTTTGTACTAAGAAAATCCCTGGAATAATTCAACCAGATAAAATAAGCAACCATGTGGCCTAAAAAAAAACGTTGAAGTTTGTATAATGAGGCAGATGCCATCTGGTCCAGGAGGGATTCAGTGAAGGAGGGATCATTCTCTCTAATGACAGAACTACAAGGGTTGTTGTGTATTTGTAGAGTCTTGGGAAATGTTGGAAGCAGAATTCAGAAAGCAATTCTAATTCAGAGCTTTTCAATCCTGAACCACAGTTGATCACCATAAGGCATGATCATACTGGAAATCTCTCACTAATTTCCATTTGTAATATATGATCACTGTAAAAAAAAGAGAGAGAGAATATCTGAAAGTACATATTTTCCCAACCCCAGCCAGTGCCAGCCCTTCCCTTTGCCCTCCTCAAAGAGTCTCTATGAGTTATTTGATATGTACCTTTTTTTTACCTTCCTAATGCCTGTATATAAACTTAAAATGTAATGCTTAACGTATGAACCATAGTATCTATAATCTTTTTCACTTATTGTACAGCAATCAACTTCTGTAGTGGATGGTATGTGTGCGCCCCAGATTCTGCTTCAGAGTTGAGGCACTTGTTTCCCCAGCTGTCAGGTAGTTAACTGGTGGCCGATCACAGCCTAGTCTTTTTCCAGGAACTGCCCTTGGCCAAAGTGACGCCGTCTCCCAAGGGACGGCTTGTATCCAGGGGCCAGTCAATGCAGGGTAGAAAGGCTCAGCCTTCACTCTGAAAAGCTTCCCAGCTCCAGAGACTTTTGCTCCTGCACAGGTGTTGTCCCTGAAGTCATTTCCCAATAAAACTCCAGCCTGCGTACCTCCATCTCAGATTCTATTTCCCAGGAACCAGTGTGAGGCCCCATCTTCTCAATATCTGCAGAATATTCCATTATACAGACTCTAACTAACAAATATGTTTTGTCTAGTTCGTTTAGTCTTGTTTTCTAGTCTCTGTTTACTATTCTTTCTTGCTGTTACTTTCTAATTTTTAATAGATTTTATTTTACCAGATTAATAGTTTCCTTTGTATTTTTCTCCTTCCAGACACTGTCTAATAGAAATATAAGGAGAGCCATATATGTAATTTAAACATTTCTAGCAGTCACAAAGGCATGACTCATTGGGGATCATCTTAGATTCTGATTACCACACACACATTAAAAAAAAGCAAAAAAAGTGAAATTAATTTTAATAATGTATGCTATTTAATCCAATACGGTAAAAATATTATCATTGCAATGTATATTCAAAGTAAAAACTATTAATATATTTTAAATTTTCTTTTCATTGTATTAGGTCTTTGAAATCCAGGATGTATTTTACATGAACAACCCATCTTAATTTGCACTCGCCAAATTTTTAGGGTCCAGTAGCCACATGTGGCTAATGGCTATTGTACTGGCAGTGCCCTTCCAGGGGTTTGAAAGTCTCCATCAAAACGACATTCTAGGATGTCAGCAAAAAATGATGAAGTAAGGACTTCCAAAAATTCTCTCTCCCATAAAAGCAAAAAGAACACTGGCAAAAAAATGTCAGAATCAACATTTTTAGAACTCTGGAAATTAACCAAAGGCTTGCAGCAATCTGGGGAGCATTTATTCAAGGAAAACAGCTGAATCTTGGTGAGAACAATGAGCTTTGTGTCATTTTAACTTGCCATATTCCCATATCCTCCTCCCCAGCACCACAGTAGCCTTGAAATCCATCAGCCTGCAGTCACAGGGCAAACAGGCAGCCTGGCAGCCACTGGAGGGGGCAGAATAGGGTTGGAGCGCCTTCAAAGCCCTGTTCTTAGAGAATTGTCATTATTTGACCTATCTGATGGCTTCTTGGAAGACCCCATTTGCAAGGCTGCCTGTATTTGATCTGACTCAGAGCTCATCTAGTGCAAATAGCTGTTTCTCCAAGGGTATGTGTTGAAAATAATCAGAGGCAATGCAATTACAGAACATCTGCCTAAGGCAGTAGATAAGAGTTGGGACAAACAACAAGCTAACAAAAAAGTTTAAAAGGAAAAGCTGAAGAAGAGATGTCCATAGGAGGCTTTGAAAACATCCACTGTATTCCTGGGAATCTAGAAGGCCATGACGATACACAGGATATGTTCAGGTCCAGGGCTGTGTGTGTGTTTAGAAAAGGCCTGAGAGGGCCTTAGCTCTCACCACTGGATAAGATGAAGTTGTAAAATGCTTGGCTCACTGTTGAGGGTGTCTCTCAAAACACACAAAGAACTTCTTGGCAAAGACTGGGAGCCTTATGGGTTCCAATTATCTAAGTAGTCTCAATTGAATCATTACCTGACCATTAAGCTAACTGATAGGAGACTTCAGTGACCTTGTACAACAAAGGATATACACTTTACAGAATTTGTTCAGAGAGTTCAATAAATACATACACAGCGACAACAAACCTGGGATGGGATCTGATTTCCAGAGTTGCTACATTGTATTATTTTAAATGTCCAGTCTTCAACAATTATGAGACATGCAAAGCAAAAGGAAAGTATGTCCCATAAACAGGGAAAAAAGCAGTCCATAGAAACAGTCTCTGAGCAAGCACAGACATTGGATTTACTATACAAAGTAAATCAACTATGTTAAATATGTTGCTACAACAGCAGCAACAACAAGGAAACCATGCCTAAAGAGCTAAAGGGAAAAAAAAATATCTTGCATATAGAAAATCCCAAGGAATCATCAAATGTACAAGATCAACATACTAAAATCAGTTGTATTCCATCACACTAGTAATAAACAATCAAAAAATGAAATTAAGAGAACAATGCCATGTACAATATAATCCATAAAATACTTAGGAATAAATTTAGCAAAAAGTACAAGCTTTGTACACTGAAACTAGAAAACATTAGTGAAAGAAACTAAGGAAGACCTACACAAATGGAAAGACATCCTGTGCGCATGGTTTGGAAGATGACAATACTTCCCAAATTGCTTTTCAGGTTCAACACAATCCTTATCAAAATCTCAGATGCTGCCTTTTTTTTTTCCCCAGAAATTGACAAACTGATCCTAAAATTCATGTGGAGATGCAAGGGATCCATAATAGCCAAAACAATCTTGAAAAATAAGGACAAAGTTGGGGACTCACACTTCTCAGTTTCAAAACTTGAGCTGCAATAAATCAAGATTGTGTGGTGCTGGTCTAAGGTAGACAAATGGAATAGAATTGAGAATCCAGAAATAAACCCGTACTTTTGCGGTCGATTGATTTTCAACAAGGCTGTAAAGACAATTCAATGGGGAAAAAATAATCTTTTCAACAGATGGTGCTGGGACAACTGGATATCCAATGTGCAGAAGAATGATATTGAATACTTTACCTTACACCATATTCAAAATTTAACTCAAAATCAATCAAAGACCTAAGTGTAAGAGCTAAACTATAAGGCCCTTAGAAGAAATCATAGGTGTAAATCTTCATAACCTTGGATTAGGCAATAGTTTCTTAGACATGACACCAAAACCATAAACAATTAAAGAAAAAGAATAGATAAATTGGATTTCATCAACATTTTTAAAAATTGTGCTTCAAAGTATACTATCAAGAAAGTGAGAAGACAAGCCACAGAATGGGAGAAAATATTTGCAAATCGTCTATCTGGTAAAGGTCTAAGTATCCAGAATATATAAAGAACTATTATAATTCAACAATAAAAGACAACCCAATTTAAAAATGGACAAAGAATTGAAGAGACATTTTTCCAAGAAGATGTACAAATAGCTAATAAGCACATAAAAAATGCTCAATATCCTTAGTCATTAGGGACATGCAAATCAAAGCCACAATAAGATACCACTTCACATCCACTAGGATGGCTATAATAAAAAACAGACAAGTGCTAACAAGGATACGGAGAAACTGAACCCCTCACACATTACTGACAGGAATATAAAATTGTGCAGCTTATCTGGAAAAACTTGATAGTTCCCCAAAAAGTCAAACAAAGACTTTTTGACCCAGAAATCCCTCTCCCAGATACATACTCAAGAGAAATGACAACATATGTTCACAGAAAATCTTGTACATAAATGTTCATAGCAACATTATTCATAGCATCCAGAAAATGAAAACAACCCAAAAACCATCAGTTGATGAACAGATAAACCACATGTGATATATCCATACAATGGAATATTATTTGGTTTTTAAAAGGAATGAAGTACTGATTTGTGATACAACATGGATAAACCACAAAGACATCATGTTAAATAAAAGAAGTCAGACATCAAAGACCACAAGCTGTATGATTTCATTAACATGAAATGTCCAGAATAGGCAAATCCATAGAGACAGAAAGTCGATTTGTGGTTGCCAGGGGTTGAGGGGGGAGTGGAGGTTTGGGTACGGGTATGGAGGTTTTTATATGATGTTTAATAAGATAATGGTAATGGTTGCAGAACTTTGTGAATATACTAAAATATACTAAATTGTACACTTTATAAAGATGAATTTTAGAGTATGTAAATTATATCTCAACTTAAAAAATAAAAAAGTAATTTTAAAAAAGAGCTGGGAGAAAAATTTTATTCTATTAGATATTGTTAAATTTTTAACAAACCTATTTTAATTCACATTTATCTATTGACATCAAGAATTAAATAGCATTTATAAGTCTCCTTACCTTCTATTATCTCTACAACCTGAGAAATTTAACTTACTCTTACTCTTCCTACTCACCTCTCTACAACCTACATTTTATTGTTGATGATGATAATGGAAATAGTAATTTAATCATTACTTGTTGAATGCTAAGTGCCAGTTACCATGTTGGTTTTACATGCATTGTCTTAATTTTTATAATCTCTTAACTATTGCCTCAAACTATTCCTCTGACTGTTCAGGGATTTTTTTTAAACATTGTCTTCTTCTTTTTAAAAATATTAAAAAATTTTTTAAGTTACAGTTGACATGCAATATTATATTAATTTTTGGTGCAAAACATAGTGGTTAGACATTTATATAACTTATGAAGTGATCACCCCAATAAATCTAGTACCCATCTGACACCATGCATAGTTATTACAATATTATTGACTATATTCCCTATGTTATACTTTACATCCTCTTGACTGTTTTATAACTATCAATTTGTACTTCTTCATCCTTCACTTTTTTCACCCATCCCCCAACCCCTCTCCCATCTGGCAGCCCTCAAAATGTTCTCTGTATCTATGAGTTTGTTTCTGTTGGGTTTGTTCATTTATTTTGTTTTTAGATTCCACACATAAGTGGAACCACATGACACTTGTTTTTCTCTGTCTGATCCATTTCACTCATCATAATACCCTCTAGGTCCATCCATGTTGTTGCAAGTGGCTAGATTTCACTCTTTTTTTTATGACTGAGTAACATTCCATTGTATATATGTACCACTTCTTCTCTATCCATTCATCCATTGATGAACACTTAGGTTGCTTCCATATGGCCATTGTAAACAATGCTGCAATGAACACTAAATGAAATATTATATGTAAACTTGTTTAGAGTAGTATTTGAATAAGTATAAGCCTTCAACAAATGTTGGTTGTTGTTATTCTTATTATTCTTATTAATATTACTACTACTACATATTAGGCTTTTTTTGATGCCTTTATTCTGATTCTTCTTTATTATTTGGTTAAAGTATATTCTTAAGTAATTTTCTCAGAAGGGTAAGGGACTATGAATGCTCTATTTTCTTGCATTCTAGAAGTCTCTTCCTGTGATTACCTGTTTGACCTATAGTAAGTGCTCAATGAATGCTATCTATTATATTTAGTATACACAAACTCTTCCCTTTCTTGTCATCCTTATTCTCATCCATTTTTATTGGCTTGGAGAACTTTAAGTCATTTCTTCAGAAAGAATATGGGATGGTATGTAATTTGAATCTTTGTATGTCCAAACCTTTCTTCTTTTTATGATCATGCATGATTCAAACTTTGGCTGAGAATAGAGTTCTAGAATTCCCTCAGAATTCTGTCAGTGTCATTTCATTCTTCTAGCATTTGAAAACTGCAGATGAGACTTTTAATGATAACCCTTAATACATAGTCTTCTTTTTGTTTGGAAGTACATAAGGTGGTTTTTTTTTTTTTTGGTTCATCTTTGTGACAACATAGATGAGCCTGGACGTCATTATGCTAAGTAAAATAAGCCAGACACAGAAAGACAAACAATATATGATCTCACTTATATGTGGAATTTTAAAAAGTTGAGTTCAGGGCCGGCTGAGTGGCGCGTTGGTTAAGAACTGGCTTGGGATGCCAGAGGGTCCTGGTTCGGATCCCACATGTGAGGGCCAGTGACACTACCCTCTACAGCTAAGATGCTGAACAACAGCTCAACCTGGAGCTGGGCTGCCGTGAGTCGTTGGCGACGGTGTAGGCTGTAGCCCCTGTGGCAGTGGGTTGCCATGGGCTACCGTGTGTAGCCAGCAGCCAGCGTGAGCGGCCCTCAAGCCACTGTGAGTGGCCATCCAGAAGCCGGCGACTGATCTGCCTCGCCCGGGAAGAGCGCAATGATGGTGCCAACTTGGGCCAGTGAAGCAACGTCCTCTACAACTAGACTGAAGAACAAAACGACAGCAACTTCTCTGTTCCCCTTCCCCCGATTCCCCAATAAAATCTTTAAAAAAATAAAAAAATTTGAATTCACAGAGAGTAGAGTGGTGGTTGATAGGGGCTGGGAGGTGGGGGAAACGGGAGATGTTGGTCAAAGGTGCAAACTTTCAGTTATTAGATGGATGAGCTCTGGGGATCTAATGTACAGCATGGTGATTATGCAGTTAATAACAGTTAATATAGCTAGTGATACTGTACTGCATACTTGAACTTTGCTAACAGAGTGGATCTTAAGTGCTGTCACCAAAAATAAACAAGTAAGAAAAAGCAACTAGGTGAGGTGATGGATGTGTCAATTAGCTTGATTGTGGTAATCATTTTCTATTGTATACACATATCAAATCATCACATTATATACCTTAAATAGTATATATAGCTTTAATTTGTTAATTATACCTCAAGAAAGCTGGGGAAAATAAAAGAAATTTTACCATGACAGGTTTAGTTGACTGACTTCTTTAATATTCTTGCCTAGTGTTTGGTGGGTCCTTTTGATGTAAAGATCTAAGTCTTTCTTCAGCATAGGAACATTTTCCTTTCCTATTTATTGGATTATGGATTCTCTTCCAAGTGAATTATTGTCTATTGGAACTCAATTAAGTGGTTGACGCTCTTAGATCTCTCTTCATGTTTTCTATCTTAGTCTTAAAATGTCCATTTCTTTGTTTTTCATTTTTGGAGAATTTTTTAGTTATTCACATGCAGGGTGCCAAAAAACTGTATCCAAGTGGACACTTTGGTCAACGTTGCTCAAGCCGTAGTTCGCCGTAATCAGAAGTGTCTGGATGCTGATGGGAACCACTTTGAGCACCTCTTGTAATTGCAGAAGTCTAACGTGACTTGTATTCATCTTTTGTTATTGGTATATATTGAGTATTACAGTTTTAATAGTTTTTCCTTTCTTAAAATGGGTATACATTTCTTGGCATCCTCTATATTGAATTTCAGAAGTGTTCTTTTTGCTATTCAGCATCCACATTGAAGTTATTTTGATGTACTTTAACTTTTAACTTCCAAGATATATCCTCTATTTTCATAGTAACCTGTTTTATGGATGTAAAATATTCACAAATATCAATGAGGATTGCTATAGACTGGATGTTTTTGTCTCTCCAAAATTCATATGTTGGAACCTAAACCCTAATGTAATGGTATTTATAGGTGGGGGCTTTGGGAGATGACTAGGTCATGAGAGGGGTCCTTTGAGTAGGATTAGTGATCATATAAAACAGATCCCAAAGAACTCCCTTGCCCTTTCCTCCATGTGATGACTCTGGAAGAAGACAGCTTTCTGTGAACCAGGAAGATTGCCCTCCTCAGACACCAAATCTGCTGGCACCTTGATCTTGGACTTCCCAACTTCCAGAACTATGAGAAATCGATTCTTTTTGTTTATAAGCCACCAAGTCTATGGTATTTTTGTTATGGCAGACTGAAAAGACTAAGACAAGGATGAAAAACTATACTTTTTTGGAAAAGTTCCTTCATGTTTTCTGTAGTATTCCCAATGTCTTTATGTTTTTCCTTCTCCAATGGCTCTCAACGGGTTTACCTGTCCCAGTGCAACATTGTAGACAAAAGTTTTAGTGGCATAAAACAGAGAAATCTAGAAATAGACTCATGCATATTTGGACACTTGGTATTGGACACAGTTCTTTTTTAAAAATGGTGCCAGGACAATTGGATATCCATATGGAAGAAAATGAAGCTCAACCCATATCTCACACCATACGTAAAATTCAATTCCAGGTGGATTATAGATCTAAATGTGAAAGGTAAAATAAAGCTCCTAATTGATGATATAGTACTGTATTTCCCCATGTATAAGACACACTCTTTTTTGATAAATTTGGGGTCTAAAAACTGGGTGCTTCTTATACAGTGGTTGTATGAACGCAAAAACAAGCATGAAAAAAGCAGGAAATGCAAGTAGAAAAAATCTACAACCACTGTATAAGATGCACCCAATTTTTAGACCCCAAATTTTTTGCAAAAGGGTGCATCTTATACATGGGGAAATATATTTTTCTACTTTGGGGTAGGAAAAGCCATCTTAAACAGGGCACAAAATGTATTAATCATTAAAATAAAGATCGATAAATCATACTTCATTAAAATTAAGATTTCAACAAAAAATTTCAACAAAAACACCATTAAAAGAATAATAAGGCAACTATGGCAACTAATTGGAATTTAAAAAATATTTTACAAACCAATAAGAAAAAAATAACTCAGTAGAAAGACAACCAACTTCAGCGGGCACTTCACAGAAGAGGCTATCCAAATGGCCAATAAACCTATAAATCAGAGATACATAAATTAAAATCACAATGAGGTTCAACAACACATCCATAAGAATGGCTACAACTAGAAAGACTGATAATATTAAATGTTGGTGAGGAGATAAAGCAAAGAGAACTCTCATGCACAGCTAATAAAAGAATAAACTGCTGCAGCCATTTTGAAAAACAGCTTAGCATTGCCTATTGAAGTTGAAGATGCACATATATCATGACCTTACAATTCCACTCCTATATCTATGCCCAATAGAAATGCATGTTCGAGAAAGACTCCGTGTCACACATCGCTTCTGGTACAGCAATTTCTGTCAAATAAAAACATTACGGCGTGTCCTCATTCACTTCATTCACCAGATCTGGCACCGTGCAACTTCTGGCTCTTCCCCAAAGTCAAAATGACCATGAAAGGTAAATGTTTTGAATCAATTGAGAACATCAAGGCAGCCATGACAACACAACTAAAGACACTCACGAAATAGGACTTCCAGAACTGCTTCAGAAAGTGGCAAGAATGATGGAATAAGTGTATTCAAAGTGAGGGGGAGTATTTTGAGGGAGATTAATGGCAATGTGTCTTTTACTGTAATAAAATTTTCTTTATTTAAACATTCACTATATTGTTTGATCACACCTCATACGTATGCTGCACAAGAGTCTCCAGGGAAAGTTCCCAACAATCTCAAACCTTAAAAGGCCCAAATGTCCATCAACAGTAGGATGGATAAATAAATTGTGGCATAGTCATAAAATAAGCAATGAAAATTAATGAACGTCAGTTGCATGGAACAGGGTGGATTAATATCACAAATACAATTTTGAAGGAAAAAACCAAATGCAAAAGAATGCATACTGTAAGATTCCATTTATATAAAATTCAAAAAGCAAGTAAAACTAAACTATCGTGTCTAGGAATACAAGTTTTCTGGTAAAAATTTTTTTAAATCAGGGAAGTGAGTTTGATAAAAACCAGGATAGTAGCTACTTTTATCAAAGAGGGATGTGACTGAGATATAAAGAGGACTTCTGGGGTGCTGGTAATATTCCATTTCTTGAACTGGTGGTATGGATAAACCATTGAGTTATATATTTTTGTTTTCTTCTGTCTGTGTTTGGGTTCTCTCTTTCTCTCTTTCTCTCTCTCTCTCTCTCTCTCTCTCT
>NW_017732045.1:309605-320693 GCF_001890085.2 Hipposideros armiger | reverse complement strand
CACACACACACACACACACACACACAGTTACAAAAATAAAAGAAGAATGATTAAATACACTAAGATATACATAAATTATGACATGCTGAATGATGAGGAGCAGTTTGAAAAAAATGAAGTAGATTTATTCATAGTGACACTGGAGAGTTTTGTTTGTTTGTTTGTTTCAAAGTTTATTTTTTATTGGGGAACTGTGTTTTTCCAGGACCACTAAGCTCCAAGTTGAGTAGTTGTTTCATTCTAATTGTGGAGGGCGCAACTCAGTGGCCCATGTGGGGATTGAACTGGCAACCTTGGTGTTATGAGCACTGTGCTCTAACCAACTGAGCTAACCAGTCGTCTTTTTTTTTTTTCCTTTTGGAAAGTGTTTGAAGACATGCTATTACCATTGTGTGGGCAAGCACTTGATGATAGCCCAAAAATCTCACCCTGATAACATTCAAAAACTTCATCATTCACAAGTGACAAATAAATCATGTTTATAAGAACTGTGTGCATTTCTGAGTGTTTAGCTACCCTAATCTAAGAATGGTATGTGCTTTTATTTAGTTAACTCATCAAAGCTTTAAAAGTATCACAATGGTGGAGCAGCTTCTAGGAAGCTGTAAGAGAAATGTTGACGAAACATGAAGGAATCAAATAGCCGTAGTGATGGAAATGAAACCCCAAGAAGATAGGCAAGGAACAGTAGAGAGAGAGAAATATAGTCACATGGGAGAAACAGATAGGAACGACTGCCTAGGGGTGATAGTCACGGAAGAACCTGACACAGGATGTGTCTGAGAGTTGCCAGAAACACAGGCATGTTCTCGTACATTCCGTCAGGCACAAACCTGCTGTCATGTCCAGGAGACAGTCTGCTAAGCTTGCCTGTGTAGTGGTGAGTGTCAGTAAATCACAAGTACACTTGATGGGATCTGCTTCCAGAAACATGTAGTCAGGTGCTTCATCTTTGCATCACAAAGCTCTCTGAACAGCCCCCGGCTTCCCCTCCTGGCCCTGTAATCTATTCTCTACCTGCAATAGAGTGCTCCTTTCTGAGTGTAAATTAGATCACCTCTCTCCCTGGCTTAAAACCCTGCAATAAGGACAATTTTTATGGAATGTCAGTGCTGCATCCATATTTTCCCATGCAATCCCCCAAGTATCCTGATACTGGAGCTGCTCTTCTTTTTTTAAAGACATTTTATTGGGGAACAGCGTGTTTTTCCAGGACCCATCAGCTCCAAGTCAAGTAGTAGTCTTCAATCTAGTTGTGGAGGGTGCAGCTCACTGGCCCATGTGGGAATCGAACCGGCAACCTTGGTGTTATGAGCCTGCACTCTAACCACCTGAGCTAACTGGACACCCTTGGAGCTGCTTTTCTGATTCCCAACTCACAGATGAAGAAGTTGAGATAAAGGGAAATCTTACCAAACCACCCCGGCTAAAATGGAGGGTCCCTCCACTGCCTCCCCCTGTGCAATGCTCTCTCCCATTTTTCTTGTGTTTTCTTCATGGCATTTATTACTCTCTGAGATTTCTATATATGGGTTTATATTCTACCTTTCCCCATTAGAATACAAGCTCCATCAGGAGGCGGACTTTGTCCAGCTTTTTCACTGCCATGTTCCCAGTGCCAAAATGATGCCTTGCACATAGTAGGCACTCAAACAAAAATTTGTTCAGTAGGCGCTGAACAGATGAACTTAATGCTACACTCTTACAAGTTTATTTAATGTTGCATCCAAAGTAACCAAGATAGTTACTTGCATTTGTAATGAATTATATAAATAAATACATTAAATATATTAACTCAACAAGAATGATGTATGTTATCTTTATATATATAGTTCATTTACCAAATACTGACTGTGTGCCATGCATGGGTGATAAAAATTACCCTTATCTCAAGGAGCTTAGAAGTGTGTGTGTGTGTGTGTGTGTGTGTGTGTGTGTAGGGTGTGAGTGGGAAAGAGAATACAGACAAGTAAATGATGTCACCATACTGTGTAGTAAATACAGTTGTAGAGGTGCTGGTGGCTCAGGGGAAGAGCAGGTACATCTCAAGGGGTTGGGGTGGGGTGTCCGGAAAAACTTTCAAAAGGAACTGAGAGAACAGCTGAATTAGGAAGAGCACAATAATTTTTCAAAGAAATGGGGAAGCAACTTGTCAAAGGCAGGAAAGTATGGTGCTTTTCGGGAACTGCAGAGCTGTGGGTATGACTGTGTGGTACAAGCAGGGATGCACTGAGATTAAACTGGGTATATATGCATGAACCATTCACAGATGACCTTGAATTTCACTGAATATTATATCACCCGGTCTGCTCTATTTCCTAATGTATAACCACTGCTAGCACAGTGGCTGTCAGATGGTAGGACCTTAGTAAGTATTTGCTGAAGGAGTGCATGCATGAGTGGATTTACAATATTACCCTGCAGCATCCATTGCTCCAGTCAGAGTTTTAAATAGGGAAGCGGCCTGATCAGATTGACATCTGAGAAGGACCACCTTTGGGAGCCACAGAGTAGATGAAAGAAGACTCAGTCAGAGAGGGGTGTTATGGGAGTAAATCTGAGGACCCTGTAGCGAAGCTGGTCAGAAAGAAAGGGATGGATTTGAGAGCTACCTCTCTGGATGAGGGGTAAGAGGTAAAACCAAGTCTAGGAGGGTTGCAGATTTCTGGCATAAGGCCTGGGTGTTTGGTGGAGCCACTCACAGGACATGGAACTAGAGGAGGTGCGACCCAAAGGGGAGATACCGGGTTCAGATGGTCTTTTGAATCTGCGTGGTACTTGGAGCATCCTGGTTGAGATGCCCAGGAGAGAGGTCTGCGCTGGAAGAAGGTATGGCTGCCAGCAGAGTCTAGGAAGTCCATGGAACCCAACAGCATGAGGAGAAAGCTCAGGGAGTGGGCTGCAGTGGTCCTGGAAGCACGTGAAAGGAAGAAACAGAGAGGTGACCCCAAACTGGCTAGCAGGTGGTGGTGGAACCTG
The DNA here is from genome assembly GCF_001890085.2 of Hipposideros armiger. NCBI lineage: Eukaryota > Metazoa > Chordata > Mammalia > Chiroptera > Hipposideridae > Hipposideros > Hipposideros armiger. Next base: position 317,714 of record NW_017732045.1, on the reverse strand, counting down.
AATTATGGTTTAAAAAAACCAATGCTGGATGTAAAAGGACCTGCCATTGAGCACAATTGCAGCATGAAAGAATGTCCAATAGGAATGGGAAGCTGAAAGGATAAAATCCAGGATGGAATGTGGTGGGAGGAACGGGCCAGGGGGGCAGCCTGGAACCAAGCAGGGAGTGGGTGCTTGGAAGCCCCTTTTCATATGGCACCCTGGGTGAGGTGCAGGCGAGGTGGCTTCTGGCAATAATTGGGTTAGGCCAGTTTCTTTTTTCTTTTTTTTTTTTTAAAGATTTTTATTGGGGAATTGGGGGATGGGAACAGTGCTGGGGAATGGAGGAAAGGGAACAGACAAGTTGCTGTCCTTTTGTTCTTCAGTTTAGTTGCGGAGGACGTTGCTTCACTGGCCCAAGTTGGCACCATCATTGCGCTCTTCCCAGGCGAGGCAGATCAGTCGCCGGCTTCTGGACGGCCGCTCAGTGCGGCTGCTGGCCGCTCACGCTGGCTGCTGGCTACACACGGTAGCCCATGGCAACCCACTGCCACAGGGGCTGCAGCTTACACCGTCGCCGGCAACTCACGGCAGCCCAGCTCCAGGTTGAGCTATTGTTCAGCATCTTAGCTGTGGAGGGCAGTGTCACTGGCCCTCATATGTGGGATCCTAACAGGGGCCCTCTGGCGTCCCAAGCCAGCTCTTAACCAACATGCCACTTGACCGACCCCTGGGTTAGGCCAGTTTCTGTTTTTCAGTAACTTTCCACACCACCTCCCTGGTGATTAGAGTTTCTCCATTAAATATTATGCCCCTGGGATCCTGGAGTTCACCTGCATTTCTCCCGTAATTCTCCACACCCTGCCTTCGCTCTATAGCACTTGAGCAATCAGCTGTTGGGGGTGGGGTAGGTGGAGGGAGTGCAGGGTACACACCATCTGCACGTGGCAATTACGTGTCTAGACACATTACTCACTTCCTTAAGCACAGCTTCCCATGGAAATCAGGCATTTCCAGTCATCCCCAATTCCTCTTCCCAGATCCTCTGTTCTCTTACCCTGGCCCTGCGGAAATTTTATTGCAGTTTCTTGGGTACTGACAACATAGGGTCCTTGCTACTGGGGCCTCAGTTTCCCCTGGTTCTAATTTAATCTGAGGCCTGCTCTGTACTGCTGGTGCCCCCTTTAGAAAAACTGTGGCAATGGACCCAAGGAGCTATAAGCGATTCCAGAAACTCTACTTTGGGAGGCCCACTGAAGGAAGCCTCCCTAAATAAAGAAAACCCTGAAGCACTAAGATGCTCATCTTGGAATTAGTTATAAGAATGAAGAGTGAAAAAATGTGAACTGAAATGTCCAAAATCTGGAAAACGATGAAGTGAACAACACTTCCTTTGGTGGACTTATAACACAACAGTTTTTAACAATAGTTACAGAGATTAGTCAGGCACATGGAAATGTTGCTGATTAGATAGCAAGCAAAAATAAAATAGAATATAAAATTATATGCACAGTATGATTAAAACTATGTAAATAAAAACACACACACACACACACACAGGAAGTCTAGAAAGAAACCTCTAACGTGTCAACAGTGGCTGTGTTTGGATTGTGGAATTACGGGCATGTTTTCCCCCCTGTTTCCCAAATTTTCTGTAATGAGGTTTTATTGATCTTACAATGGAAAACGTATATAATAAAACATAAAACCCTGTGAAAACCCTGAAACCTAATTTGATAGCTGCCCTCTCTTCTCAGTTTTTAAGAATCAGGCTGCCTCTGTCCTCGCTCTGACTCTTTCCATCCTCTGTGGCCTGAGGTTTAGCTACTCATCTGGGGAAGTTTACAGAAGTAGGCCAGAACCTTCTGGGCAGGGTCTCCACTGAAAACCCCCTCCCTGGGGTGGGACTCTGTCCTGGGTTGTTGGCATTTAAAACGTACAAAAAACTATTAAATGCAAGTTTTAAGGCTTAGCACACAATGAGCAGGGGAAGCTACCAGAAAGTTCCTTTGGCCTGTTCCTTTAGCCTGCCTGCTCTTAACACCAGCCAGGAAGGCCCCAGGGTGGGCTCATGAGGGTGGGGCACTCACCTCCTGTGGGCACCTGGCTGGGCACGGCACACCACGAGTGGGCTTCCAGGCCATAGAAAAATAAGGTCATCATCAAAGACAGGGGGATGTGATCATGGGGGTGTCCTCTCGGGGAAACTCAGGCAGATGGCTGGCTGAGGGACGCACACCAGCCATGGCAGCGTGAGCTTCCTGACGGAGTTCAGGGGCCAGTTTCCGGTACCCAAGAGGAGCGCCAACAAGAGCAGAGAGCGGAGAGTGAGGGAATACTGGATGGCATAGTAAAGTAGGCACTCAGCTACAGGAAGAGGACAGCCGTGCTGCACGTGTTAACTTGACTCTGTGCAGGATGAAGTACTGGAGAGAAGAAACACCAGTGGTGGTGTAATGATATTGTTGTGCACAGCTGTGGACCCAGGAGAGGAGAATGCCACCTTCTTCCACCCAGCACTAGGATGGAGAGGCTAGCACTTACCTGAAGGTTTGCGCTGTCTTCTGATATCCTTGGGATGTTTATGTTTCAGGCCCCCTGAGGGGGACAGTGCTGAAGGAGCCTCTAGGCGGAGGGCATGTGGGGGCAGGAATGGCAGAGACCTATGTCCCCCGTGCAACCCAAGGCCCCAAGTTTGAGGCTTCTCAAGCCTCCAGCCTAGGTCTCCTTTCCCTCTATTCTCTCTCCCTAGGGATTCCGCACAGCTGAAGGCTTCAGGTGCCACCCATGCAGGGGCCCATAGGATGATATTAGAGACCATCCTCCAGACAAAATCCCTACTTTGTCCTGCCAACAAGCATTTATTGAGCACCCTCTACCTGTCAGACGTTGTATCAGGGGCCAGGATCCAACAGCGATTAGACCAAGCCCTGCCCCGGGGAGCTTGCATTCTGCTGCAACCAAAGGCGTCTCAATTCTTCTGTGTGGTGAAGACTGACACTTACGGAGCCAAACATGTTTCATTTTCACCACAGCCTTGTGACCTAGGGTTATTACTTCTCTCATTTTCTGATAAGACAGCTGATAATGAGGCTAAAGGACTTGCCTGCCATTACATAGCTGGTGCGTGCAGAGCTGGGCTGGGACCCAGGCCGCCTGATTCTAAATGCCACACTCTCAACTAGGATGCTATCACACATCCCGTTTTTTGCCCCAAACCAAAATTGTGATTTCCCTCTCTCAGTGTCTCCCAGAATGTCATCAGCGTCCATCCAATGACATAGAACAAGAGCTCAGGAGTCGCTGTTGACCTCTTCCTCCCTCTTACCTTCCACGTCCATCCAATCACCAAGCCTTGTAGATTTTAACTTCTAAATTCTTCGTCAAGAGGCAGAAAGGTGTGTGGTTTTGGTCACCATTGCGTCCCTAGCCCCCAGCACATGTGATGACCACTCCACGCCGAGTGAATCGATGAACCCACACTCTTCCTTGGCCTGGAGGGATGGAAGCCCTCACCTTTGGATGCATCGCTTTGGTCTGGATGGAGAATGAGAGTCCAGGGGCAAGTCATGACTGAGGTGGAATCACTTGTCACACTGGGTAGGTGGAGCCAAACCAGGTGATCTGATTTAGATAAATAAATAAATAAATAGATAGATAGATAAATAAATACTTTCAGCACCTGACATGGGGACCAAATTCATGTAACCTGTATCTGTTTACTTGCCCATCTCTCCACTCAGAATACACAGCAAACAGTTATTAAACACTTCCCACATAACAGGCAGGTTTCCCCTTGCTTCCCACGTACTCGCATGTAATCCTCACCATAACCCTATGCCTTACGTGTGGTTATGTTACAGGTAGGGACACTGAAGCCCAGAGGATTCAGTTACTTGGTCAAGTTCACATAGCCATTAAGCGGTGGGACCTGGCTTTGGATCCAGGCAGTCTGGCTTTGGCACCATGTCCTTAACCACCAAGCTCTACTGTCCCTAAAGGGCCACCTTTAGTGAGATCTGCCCTGTCTGCAGCTCTCCAGGACAGCTCCTCCCTGAGAACCAAGCATTTGTACTTCATGGTCATACTCTTTTGGATTCAGGGGGCATGCCCTTCCCAAGGTGGATCTCAAGTGAGATTCCTTCTCTGGACCAGAGATGATGGTCACAGCATGCATGCCCTCAGGACTCTCAGACTGTGGGCTAGAAGATTCTACAGTGGGCATGGAGAAGCACAGAGCACTGGTCTCCAGAGAGACAACATGGGGTGGGAGGAAAGGAGCAGGCAGGGTCACACACTTTATGAGCAGAGCAGAATCAGATACATGTCATCTCAGAGAAACCAAAAATGGCACATCTAGGAGCTGCAGCTGCACATCCTGTTCCTGGGTTCTAAGATATACCCTAGAATCCTTTAGGAAAGCCCTGCTGTTGCTTATTCATTGTAATAATCGCAAAATGATAGTTCATGAGATAGGCAAAAACATAAAATGAGTGTTGCAGACAGCAGTCAATTAACTCTCAAGTTACAGCAGAGAGATTAGCAAAATCTACCCTGTATGTATAGATGTAAGCCTGTGTGTATTTATAAGGTGTGCCTACCCAAATCAGGTGATAAAAGCTGAAAGAGGCTTCAATTAAAATAGGCTAAAGGAGAAACTTGAAAGCCACACAGAAAACACATGATATGCAGTGTTATCAAACTAAATTCCAGGTGAAAGGTGCAGGCATAGAGTTCCCTCTTGACACAGCAGACAGCTGTCAACTCTAATATCCCAAGCCCAGTATGCACAGCTGCTCAGGCAGAATCATTCTGAAAGTACCAAGCACCCATATTCAGGTCCCACGTTCACTTCTCTGCCAAGAACTTGAATCTGTAACTACTCCAAGGTCCTGAATCTTCCACCAATAGAGTTAGTTAGCCTAAGACAGCAAATCTCCTCTCATTGGGTAAGTGGCTTTGTAAACCCAGGGAAATGTAGAGATCAAAATAGATGAGCTGACTCAAAACCAGAGTATTGCTGTATTTCATTGATTTTAACATCTTGGAAATTGGAACATATCCTACAATCAGTGGCACCATACAATTATAAATGGTGGTATTTCTTCTTCCTGAATGATATTAAAATAATGTCGTATCTTACAATCAAAGACACCTTAGATCCCATGAAATTTAGCATTCCATTGTAAGGTTGGGGTTAAGTTTTCAATCATCATGATAATATGTGTTTTAATTTAAGAACCTTGAAACATTGAAGGAAACCTAACATATTACAGAGCTTGGCATATTAGACTTGTGATTTTAATTTGAAATGTTTGAGGATAAAATTAAGTTTGTAGATCACCTCTGAAAGTTTATTATAGGGTTACAGTCTAACCCCAAAGTACAGTGGCTCATAGATTATAGAAGTTTATTTCAGTCTCATGTAACAGTCAAGTAGTGAGAGGTCTAGAACTGTGGGCCAAACAGCTTTGCTATGTGAGGCCTTCTAGGTCCTTGGCATTTTTGGATCTGCCATGGCCAAGAGTGTCATCTTCACAGCATGGTTGGTGTTGGCTCACCACCACATCCAAGGGGAGTGGGAAAGAAGTAAGTCCAGGGTAAGTGTCTTAAAGGAGATGATCTGGTTTGGGCACACATCATATCTGCTCATGTCCCATTGGCCCACGCTGTGTCACATGGCCACAGCTAGCTGCAAAATGTAGTCTATTATTGGGTAGACATGCGTCTAGCTAAAACTCAGGAGTCTCAGCTAAAGGGAAAAGGGGGAGAATTAACACTAGAAAACATTTGGCAGTCATCCATCATAAATCTTAAGAAGCTTCATTCACTAGATTTATTGAATTTCAATAATTGCTAAAAGACCTAAAAAAATTTCACTTGTGTTATACGTTTGCCAGGTCAGGTGTTTGAAGTGTTTTAGAGAAACAGATATATTTTAATTTTAAATGCATTTAAAATGTTTTAGGAAATTGAATGTTTATAAATAGGGTTGATTAGGAGGACTTACTATGTTAAACTTAAGAGTCAATTCAACATTAATAAGAGAAAAAGTGAAATTGATTAATATTATTTTTATATAAAGATTGCTAGACATAAGAATAAGACTTGTGAGCTTAAAACATACAAGTCTTATGAAAAACCTAGGTTATAAAATATTACAACTTTTCAGATTGGCTTCTTTTACTTAGTAATATACGTTTAAATTTCTTCCATGTCTTTTCATGGCTTGATAGCACATTTTTTAGTGCTGAATATTCCATTGTCTGGATGGACCATAGTTCATTTATCCATTCACCTGCTGAAGGACGTCTTGGTTGCTTCCAGGTTTTGGCAATTATGAATAAAGCTGCTATAAATACCCTGTGCAGGTTTTTCGTGTGGACATATGTTTTCAGCTCCTTTGTTTAATAGCAAGGAGCATGGTTGCTGGATCATATGGTTTAAGAGTAATTTTAGTTTTGTAAGAAATGACAAAACTGTCTTTCAAAGGGGCTGTACCATTGTGCATTCCCACCATCAATGACTGAGAGTTCCTGTTGCTCTCCTTCCTCACTAGCATTTGGTGTTATCAGTGTTCTGGATTTGACCAAGCTAATAGGTGTACAGTGGAATCTCATTATTGTTTTAACTTGCATTTTCCTGATGACATATGTTGTGGAACATCTTCTCATATGCTTTTTTTTTTTTTTTGCCATGTGTATACCTTCTTTGATGAAGTGTCTGTGGCCCATTGTTTTAATATTTTTTTTTCTTTCATGGATTGTGCCTTTGGTGTTGTATCTAAATAGGCTAGACACTGTAGTGTCCCAATTATATGACATTCTAGAAAAGGCAAAATTATGGAGTCAGTAAAAAGATCAGTGATTGCCAAGGGTTAAGGAGGAGGGAAGGATAAAAAAAGGGAAGTGAAAATACTCTGTATGATACTGTAGCAGTGGATACATGTCATTAAACCTTTGTCCAAACCCACAGAATGTACGACACCAAAAGTAATCTCACTTCGGAAATTTTTTTCTGTACTCTTCATTGGGCAGCGAATCACTCTCTTTTATACATTTTCTATTTTTTAGAATTGATACTTAAATTCTGTTAGACATTTTAATTTTAAACGTATTTCCATCTTCTCTCTACCTAGATTACAACTTCTGGAAAACACAGACTATTTCTTATCCACATTCTTATCCACATCCAAAATTCTTTTCACATAGACTTTTTTTCTTTCTGCTTAATAGATATGAATACCAGAGGTGGGTATGGGCTCGACCTCTCATCCAGGAATTTGGGGAAGGGGATATAGGGGAAGATGAGGGTAGAGATATATCAGAGCAATAACCTAAAATGAGTTTTCCCAGAGCATAACAATGATGTAAATGATTTATAGTTTTACAGCTTTCTGGAGGTGTAATTGATACACAATAAATTGTACATATTTGAAGTACACAGTTTAAGTTTTGACATGTATACATCTGTGAAACTATTACCTTAAGCAAGATAATAAATATATCCATCACCCCTCTCCCAAATTCCCTCATGCCCCATTGTAATCTCTCTCCTTCGCTTCTACCTCATGCAAACACTGAACTGTTTTCTATCACTACAGTTTAAATTTTCTAGAATTTTATATAAATGGACTCATTCAGCATATGCTCTTTTTCTCCTTCTTTCACTCATCATAATTGAGATTTATCTATGTTGTTGAATATGTCAATAGTTCACTCCTTTTTATTGCTGAATAGTATTCCATTGTATGGGCATATCACAGTTTATCTGTTGATGGTCATTTAAGTTGTTTCTAGTTTTTACCTACTACAAATAAAGCTGCTATGAACATTGTGTACAAGTCTTTGTATGGACACATTTTCATTTATTTTAGGTAAATACCTAGGAGTAAAATGGCTGGATCAACGGTAGGTCTATCTATAGCATTTTAAGAAATTGCCAAAATGACTGCACCATTTTACATTCACATCTGCAGTGTATGAGACAATCAGTCGCTCCACCTCCTTACCAATATTTGGTCTTATCTTTTTATTTTTAGCTATTCCGGTAGGTATGTAGTGGTATCTCATTGTGGGCTTTTTTCCACTGTGCTTTTTAAAAATTAGTTTTAGGTGTACAAACAACATA
>NW_017732045.1:307141-309288 GCF_001890085.2 Hipposideros armiger | reverse complement strand
TTTTCACTTCTATCATGTGCATGTAACAAGGTAGGATTCATGTGATGATGGAGGAAGCACAGATGCTAAAGGAATACAAATGAGGTGTATCTGATCCAGGCTTCCAAGGTTAGGGTAGGCTTTCTGTGGGGTAGTGGTAAAAACTGAGACCTGAGCACAGCAGGGACATTAGCAAATTCACAGACCCTACTGACGGGAGGGCGAACTGGGGACCATTACTTTGGAAAACGATTTGGCATTATGTAGAAATGTTGAAGTTTTGCATACTCTGGGAGAGAGCATTTCACTCCTAGGTACAGCTCTTAGGAGAACTCCTTGCATGTGTACGTATATGCACTGGTCCACATGTACAAGAATGTTCCCAGCAGTATTATTTGTAATAGCCACCCACAGAGGAAACAACCCACCTTCATTAGCAGAACAGATAATAGTGGCTTGGTTATACAGTGGAATAGTATCAGCAAAGAAAATAAATAAGCTACAGCTACACTCAATAACGTGAATGAACCTCATAAACAAAATATAGAGGAGGGAAAAAAAGGAAGACACTCATACAACATTCAAAAAGCAGACAGAAAGAAGCCAGTGCTTAGGGAGTGCGTACATAGATGGTAAGACCGTAAAGAAAAGCAAGGAAAGTGGGGAGGGGAGGGGCGGGTTGTGTTTCTAGAGAGACACAGAAGAGGATTCTGGGATATGAGATTCTGGGATGCTTGTTAAATAATTATTCTTTAAATTCTCCCTATGTGTTTCATGCAATCTCTGTCTGTATATCTCATAATTTTAAAATAAGGGGAGCAGGAATAGAAGTGGGCTAGGTGAAGGAAATGGAGTGTTTTCGAGGCAGAGGGCCAAAAGCAGGAGGGAAAGTGCACGCAGAGCTCAGGGGACTTCAAACAGGATGGTGTCATGCTGAGTGGCTACAGCGATGGAGGCAGACAGGCACCCCTACAGAAGGAAGGGCCTCTCGCTTATAAAACCCTGTTGAAGAGTTTGGACTTTCCCCTGAGGACAGTGGGGGAGGTATTTAAACTGTGGAGCCTGAGTCCAATTTGCATTTTCAGAAAGATCCTTCAGCCACAGTGGAAAGATGTGAATCATAGTACCCAGCAGAGTGGCGGTGAGGTGGTGAAAGGAAGGGTTTCTGGTCTTAGCATGTTACCTGTGGCACTTAACCATGGGCCCCCAGCTGGAGTCAAGTTTAAAACCTTCCGTTGGGTACAGCTGATCTCACAGATTCATTGCACACAAAGATGCAGCTATGAAATACGTCTTTACTGTACTAAGTCACAAACACGACTGGTGATAGGTTACAGTAGAGGGGGAAGGTACAGAAGCGATGAGTCATGATACTTAAGCTAACTGTTAGAGATTTGAAAATTTGTGTGCAATGAATCTGTGAGATCAGTTGCGCCCGACGGAGGGTTAATAGCTCTGCCTTCAAGGTCAGAAGCTGGTCTTCCTCACCATCAGACAAACTGCCCTGCTATGCTGCATCTAGGAACTTATCTTTTCTTAATCACTGAATCATTAATAACAGGAGGAGATTCTCCTATCTAGTTGCTCTCTAATGTCAACCAGGCATATTATCGATTGAAGGGAAAGTGTCATTCTTGGTCCCAAAGGCTGTCTCATTGAGATTCTGAACATTTTGGAGCAAAGGGGAAGAGAAAAAAAATGACTTGTAAATAATTGCTCATTGCAAAGGTTAGTCTTTTGTAGGAATCATTTAATAATAGCATTGTATGTAATGATTCGGTATCACAAAAATGACTTGTTCCATTTGCAATAATATTATAGAAGAGCGTTGGTCAACATAGTTATTTAAAGTTTTCTTAGTGATTACGTATTTAATATTAAGGTCAATTGTGGACTTCTTTATTCAAGTTGGGAGCTTTGGGTTGTCGGAAAAGTCATGACGTATTTTGTCTATGTTTTTCAAAGGTCACTTATGTACATAAAGAACAAAGATCAATCAATGATATATTGCCCATTTTGTTTCATAACCTTTTGCCTTCTTTCAGTGAGCTTCATAATTCCTCGTTCACAGAAGGACCTGTCTTTATTTGCGAAAAACTGAACAAGGTGCTGATTAACAGCCTCATCTGAATTGAACATTATACTACGCAAGGAGTTTTGAAGAGAGC